>NC_140994.1:94762996-94885512 GCF_052327205.1 Somniosus microcephalus | reverse complement strand
CAGAGCGACTGGGAGGAAGAGAGAGAGCGACTGGGGGGATGAGAGAGAGCGACGGGGGGAAGAGAGAGAGCGACTGGGGGGGAAGAGAGAGAGCGACTGAGGGGGAAGAGAGAGAGCGACTGGGGGGAAAAGAGCGTGCGACTGGGGGAAGAGAGAGAGCGACTGGGGGGAAGAGAGAGAGCGACTGGGGGGAAGAGAGGGAGCGACTGGGGGGAAGAGAGAGAGCGACTGGGGGGAAGTGAGAGAGCGACTGGGGGGAAGAGAGAGAGCGACTGGGGGGATGAGAGTGAGTGAGTGGGGGGAAGAGAGAGCGACGGGGGGAAGAGAGAGAGCGACTGGAGGGAAGAGAGAGAGTGACTGGGGGGAAGAGAGGGAGCGACTGGGGGAAGAGAGAGAGCGACGGGGGAAGAGAGCGAGCGACTGGGGGGGAAAGAGAGAGCGACTGAGGGGGAAGAGGGAGAGCGACTGGGGGGAAGAGAGCGTGCGACTGGGGGAAGAGAGAGAGCGACTGGGGGGAAGAGAGAGAGCGACTGGGGGGAAGAGAGAGAGCGACTGGGGGGAATAGAGAGAGCGACTGGGGGGAAGAGAGAGAGCGACTGGGGGGAAGAGAGAGAGCGACCGTGGGGAAGAGAGAGAGCGACTGGGGGGATGAGAGAGAGCGACTGGGGGGATGAGAGAGAGCGAGTGGGGGGAAGAGAGAGAGCGACTGGGGGGAAGAGAGAGAGCGACTGGGGGGAAGAGAGAGAGCGACCGTGGGGAAGAGAGAGAGCGACTGGGGGGGAAGAGAGAGAGCGACTGGGGGGAAGAGAGAGAGCGACTGGGGGGGAAGAGAGAGTGTCTGCGGGGAAGAGAGAGAGCGACTGGGGGAAGAGAGAGAGCGACTGGGGGTAAGAGAGAGAGCGACTGGGGGGAAGAGAGAGCGCGACTGGGGGGAAGAGAGAGAGCGACTGGGGGGAAGAGAGCGTGTGACTGGGGGAAAGAGAGAGAGCGACTGGGGGGAAGAGACAGCGCGACTGGGGGGAAGAGAGAGCGCGACTGAGGGGAAGAGAGAGAGCGACTGGGGGGAAGAGACAGCGCGACTGGGGGGAAGAGAGAGCGTGACTGGGGGGAAGAGAGACAGCGACTGGGAGGAAGAGAGAGAGCGGCTGAGGGACGACTGAGAGCGACTGTGGGGAAGAGAGAGAGCGACTGAGGGGGACGAGAGAGAGCGACTGGGGGGAAGAGAGCGTGCGACTGGGGGGAAGAGAGAGAGCGACTGGGGGGAAGGAGAGCGCGACTGGGGGGAAGAGAGAGCGCGACTGGGGGGAAGAGAGAGAGCGACTGGGGGGAACAGAGAGAGCGACTGGAGAGAAGAGAGGGAGCGCCTGGGGGGAAGAGAGAGAGCGACTGGGGGACGACAGAGTGCGACTGTGGGGAAGAGAGAGAGCGACTGGGGGGAAGAGAGAGAGCGACTGGGGTGAAGAGAGAGAGCCACTGGGGGAAGAGAGAGAGTGACTGGGGGAAGAGAGAGAGAGACTGGGGCAAGAGGGAGAGCGACTGGGAGGAAGAGAGAGAGAAACTGGGGGGATGAGAGAGAGCGACTGGGGGGAAGAGAGAGATCGACTGGGGGGGAAGAGAGAGAGCGACTGAGGGGGAAGAGAGAGAGCGACTGGGGGGAAGAGAGCGTGCGACTGGGGGAAGAGAGAGAGCGACTGGGGGAAGAGAGAGAGACTGGGGGGAAGAGAGGGAGCGACTGGGGGGAAGAGAGAGAGCGACTGGGGGGAAGAGAGATAGTGACTGGGGGGAAGAGAGAGAGAGACTGGGGCAAGAGGCAGAGCGACTGGGAGGAAGAGAGAGAGCGACTGGGGGGATGAGAGAGAGCGACGGGGGGAAGAGAGAGAGCGACTGGGGGGGAAGAGAGAGAGCGACTGAGGGGGAAGAGAGAGAGCGACTGGGGGGAAAAGAGCGTGCGACTGGGGGAAGAGAGAGAGCGACTGGGGGGAAGAGAGAGAGCGACTGGGGGGAAGAGAGGGAGCGACTGGGGGGAAGAGAGAGAGCGACTGGGGGGAAGTGAGAGAGCGACTGGGGGGAAGAGAGAGAGCGACTGGGGGGATGAGAGTGAGTGAGTGGGGGGAAGAGAGAGCGACGGGGGGAAGAGAGAGAGCGACTGGAGGGAAGAGAGAGAGTGACTGGGGGGAAGAGAGGGAGCGACTGGGGGAAGAGAGTGAGCGACTGTGGGGAAGAGAGAGAGCGACTGGGGGGAAGAGAGAGAGCGACTGGGGGGATGAGAGAGAGCGACTGGGGGGAAGAGAGCGTGCGACTGGGGGAGAGAGAGAGCGACTGCGGGGAAGAGAGAGAGCGACTGGGGGGAAGAGAGAGAGTGACTGGGGGGAAGAGAGAGAGCGACTGGGGGGAAGAGAGAGAGTGACTGGGGGGAAGAGAACGACTGGGGGGAAGAGAAAGTGCGACTGGGGAAGAGAGAGAGCGACTGGGGGTAAGAGAGTGAGCGACTGGAGGGAAGAGAGAGAGTGACTGGGGGGAAGAGAGAGAGCGACAGTGGGGAAGAGAGAGAGCGACTGGGGGGAAGAGAGAGCGCGACTGGGGGGAAGAGAGAGAGCGGCTGGGGGAAGAGAGAGAGCGACTGGGGGGAAGAGGGAGTGCGACTGGGTGGAAGAGAGAGAGCGACTGAGGGGGAAGAGAGAGAGCGACTGGGGGGAAGAGAGCGTGTGACTGGGGGAAAGAGAGAGAGCGACTGGGGGGAAGAGACAGCGCGACTGGGGGGAAGAGAGAGCGCGACTGGGGGGAAGAGAGAGAGCGACTGGGGGGAAGAGAGCGTGTGACTGGGGGAAAGAGAGAGAGCGACTGGGGGGAAGAGACAGCGCGACTGGAGGGAAGAGAGAGAGCGACTGGGGGGAAGAGAGAGAGCGACTGGGGGGAAGAGAGAGAGCGACGGGGGAAGAGAGCGAGCGACTGGGGGGGAAAGAGAGAGCGACTGAGGGGGAAGAGGGAGAGCGACTGGGGGGAAGAGAGCGTGCGACTGGGGGAAGAGAGAGAGCGACTGGGGGGAAGAGAGAGAGCGACTGGGGGGAAGAGAGAGAGCGACTGGGGGGAATAGAGAGAGCGACTGGGGGGAGGAGAGAGAGCGACTGGGGGGATGAGAGAGATCGAGTGGGGGGAAGAGAGAGAGGGACTGGGGGAAGAGAGAGAGCGACTGGGGGGAAGAGAGAGAGCGACTGGGGGGAAGAGAGAGAGCGACTGTGGGAAAGAGAGAGAGCGACTGGGGGGAAGAGAGAGAGCGACTGGGGGGAAGAGAGAGAGCGACTGGGGGGAAGAGAGAGAGCGACCGTGGGGAAGCGAGAGAGCGACTGGGGGGGAAGAGAGAGAGCGACTGGGGGGAAGAGAGAGAGCGACTGGGGGGGAAGAGAGAGTGTCTGCGGGGAAGAGAGAGAGCGACTGGGGGAAGAGAGAGAGCGACTGGGGGTAAGAGAGAGAGCGACTGGGGGGAAGAGAGAGCGCGACTGGGGGGAAGAGAGAGAGCGACTGGGGGGAAGAGAGCGTGTGACTGGGGGAAAGAGAGAGAGCGACTGGAGGGAAGAGACAGCGCGACTGGGGGGAAGAGAGAGCGCGACTGGGGGGAAGAGAGAGAGCGACTGGGGGGAAGAGACAGCGCGACTGGGGGGAAGAGAGAGCGCGACTGGGGGGAAGAGAGAGAGCGACTGGGGGGAAGAGAGAGAGCGGCTGAGGGACGACTGAGAGCGACTGTGGGGAAGAGAGAGAGCGACTGAGGGGGACGAGAGAGAGCGACTGGGGGGAAGAGAGCGTGCGACTGGGGGGAAGAGAGAGAGCGACTGGGGGGAAGAGATAGCGCGACTGGGGGGAAGAGAGAGCGCGACTGGGGGGAAGAGAGAGAGCGACTGGGGGGATCAGAGAGAGCGACTGGAGGGAAGAGAGAGAGCGCCTGGGGGGAAGAGAGAGAGCGACTGGGGGACGACAGGGAGCGACTGTGGGGAAGAGAGAGAGCGACTGGGGGGGAGGGGGAGAGAGCGACTGGGGTGAAGAGAGAGAGCCACTGGGGGGAAGAGAGAGAGTGACTGGGGGAAGAGAGAGAGAGACTGGGGCAAGAGGGAGAGCGACTGGGAGGAAGAGAGAGAGAAACTGGGGGGATGAGAGAGAGCGACTGGGGGGAAGTGAGAGATCGACTGGGGGGGAAGAGAGAGAGCGACTGAGGGGGAAGAGAGAGAGCGACTGGGGGGAAGAGAGCGTGCGACTGGGGGAAGAGAGAGAGCGACTGGGGGGAAGAGAGAGAGACTGGGGGGAAGAGAGGGAGCGACTGGGGGGAAGAGAGAGAGCGACGGGGGGAAGTGAGAGAGCGACTGGGGGGAAGATAGAGAGCGACTGGGGGGATGAGAGAGAGCGAGTGGGGGGAAGAGAGAGCGACTGGGGGGAAGAGAGAGAGCGACTGGGGGGAAGAGAGCGTGTGACTGGGGGAAAGAGAGAGAGCGACTGGGGGGAAGAGACAGCGCGACTGGAGGGAAGAGAGAGAGCGACTGGGGGGAAGAGAGAGAGCGACTGGGGGGAAGAGAGAGAGCGACGGGGGAAGAGAGCGAGCGACTGGGGGGGAAAGAGAGAGCGACTGAGGGGGAAGAGGGAGAGCGACTGGGGGGAAGAGAGCGTGCGACTGGGGGAAGAGAGAGAGCGACTGGGGGGAAGAGAGAGAGCGACTGGGGGGAAGAGAGAGAGCGACTGGGGGGAATAGAGAGAGCGACTGGGGGGAAGAGAGAGAGCGACTGGGGGGAAGAGAGAGAGCGACCGTGGGGAAGAGAGAGAGCGACTGGGGGGATGAGAGAGAGCGACTGGGGGGATGAGAGAGAGCGAGTGGGGGGAAGAGAGAGAGCGACTGGGGGGAAGAGAGAGAGCGACTGGGGGGAAGAGAGAGAGCGACCGTGGGGAAGAGAGAGAGCGACTGGGGGGGAAGAGAGAGAGCGACTGGGGGGAAGAGAGAGAGCGACTGGGGGGGAAGAGAGAGTGTCTGCGGGGAAGAGAGAGAGCGACTGGGGGAAGAGAGAGAGCGACTGGGGGTAAGAGAGAGAGCGACTGGGGGGAAGAGAGAGCGCGACTGGGGGGAAGAGAGAGAGCGACTGGGGGGAAGAGAGCGTGTGACTGGGGGAAAGAGAGAGAGCGACTGGGGGGAAGAGACAGCGCGACTGGGGGGAAGAGAGAGCGCGACTGAGGGGAAGAGAGAGAGCGACTGGGGGGAAGAGACAGCGCGACTGGGGGGAAGAGAGAGCGTGACTGGGGGGAAGAGAGACAGCGACTGGGAGGAAGAGAGAGAGCGGCTGAGGGACGACTGAGAGCGACTGTGGGGAAGAGAGAGAGCGACTGAGGGGGACGAGAGAGAGCGACTGGGGGGAAGAGAGCGTGCGACTGGGGGGAAGAGAGAGAGCGACTGGGGGGAAGGAGAGCGCGACTGGGGGGAAGAGAGAGCGCGACTGGGGGGAAGAGAGAGAGCGACTGGGGGGAACAGAGAGAGCGACTGGAGAGAAGAGAGGGAGCGCCTGGGGGGAAGAGAGAGAGCGACTGGGGGACGACAGAGTGCGACTGTGGGGAAGAGAGAGAGCGACTGGGGGGAAGAGAGAGAGCGACTGGGGTGAAGAGAGAGAGCCACTGGGGGGAAGAGAGAGAGTGACTGGGGGAAGAGAGAGAGAGACTGGGGCAAGAGGGAGAGCGACTGGGAGGAAGAGAGAGAGAAACTGGGGGGATGAGAGAGAGCGACTGGGGGGAAGAGAGAGATCGACTGGGGGGGAAGAGAGAGAGCGACTGAGGGGGAAGAGAGAGAGCGACTGGGGGGAAGAGAGCGTGCGACTGGGGGAAGAGAGAGAGCGACTGGGGGGAAGAGAGAGAGACTGGGGGGAAGAGAGGGAGCGACTGGGGGGAAGAGAGAGAGCGACTGGGGGGAAGAGAGAGAGCGACTGGGGGGAAGAGAGAGAGCGACTGGGGGGATGAGAGAGAGCGAGTGGGGGGAAGAGAGAGCGACTGGGGGGACGAGAGAGAGCGACTGGGGGGAAGAGAGAGAGTGACTTGGGGGAAGAGAGGGAGCGACTGGGGGGAAGAGAGTGAGCGACTGTGGGGAAGAGAGAGAGCGACTGGGGGGAAGAGAGAGAGCGACTGGGGGGATGAGAGAGAGCGACGGGGGAAGAGAGCTTGCGACTGGGGGAGAGAGAGAGCGACTGCGGGGAAGAGAGAGAGCAACTGGGGGGAAGAGAGAGAGTGGCTGGGGGGAAGAGAGAGAGCGACTGGGGGGAAGAGAGAGAGCGACTGGGGGGAAGAGAACGATTGGGGGGAAGAGAAAGTGCAACTGGGGAAGAGAGAGAGCGAATGGGGGTAAGAGAGTGAGAGACTGGGGGGAAGAGAGAGAGTGACTGGGGGGAAGAGAGAGAGCGACAGTGGGGAAGAGAGAGAGCGACTGGGTGGAAGAGAGCGCGCGACTGTGGGGAAGAAAGAGAGCGACTGGGGGGAAGAGAGAGAGCGACTGCGGGGAAGAGAGAGAGCGACAGTGGGGAAGAGAGAGAGTGACTGGGGGGAAGAGAGAGAGCGACAGTGGGGAAGAGAGAGAGCGACTGGGTGGAAGAGAGCGCGCGACTGTGGGGAAGAAAGAGAGCGACTGGGGGGAAGAGAGCGTGTGACTGAGGGGGAAGAGAGAGAGCAACTGGGGGGAAGAGAGAGAGCGACTGGGGGACGAGACAGAGCGACTGGGGGGAAGAGAGAGAGCGACTGGGGGGAAGAGAGAGAGCGACTGGGGGGAAGACAGAGAGCGACTGGGGGGAAGGGAGAGAGAGACTGGGGGAAGAGAGAGAGCGACTGGGGGGAAGAGAGAGAGCGACTGGGGCGAAGAGAGAGAGCGACTGGTGGGAATAGAGAGAGCGAGTGGGGGGAAGAGGGAGCACGAATGTGGGGGAGAGCGCGACTGTGGGGAAGAGAGAGCGCGACTTGGGGGAAGAAAGACAGCGACTGGGGGGAAGAGAGAGCGCGACTGGGGGGAAGAGAGAGAGGGACTGGCGGGAAGAGAGAGAGCGACTGGGGGGAACAGAGAGAGTGACTTGGGGGAAGGGAGAGAGCGACTGGGGGGAAGAGAGAGAGCAACTGGGGGCAGACAGAGAGCGACTGTGGGGAAGAGAGAGAGCGACTGGGGGAAGAGAGAGAGCGACTGGGGGAAGAGAGAGAGCGACTGTGGGGAAGAGAGAGAGCGACTGGGGGGAAGAGAGAGAGCGACTGGGGCGATGAGAGAGAGCGAGTGGGTGGAAGAGAGAGAGTGACTGGGGGGAAGAGAGAGAGCGACTGGGGGGAAGAGAGAGAGCGACTGGGGGAAGAGAGAGAGCGACCGTGGGGAAGAGAGAGAGCAACTGGGGGGGAAGAGAGAGAGCGACTGGGGGGAAGAGAGAGAGCGACTGGGGGGGAAGAGAGAGTGACTGGGGGGAAGAGAGAGAGTGACTGGGGGAAGAGAGAGAGCGACTGGGGGCAAGAGTGAGAGCGACTGGGGGGAAGAGAGAGAGTGACTGGGGGAAGAGAGAGATCGACCGTGGGGAAGAGAGAGAGCGACTGGGGGGACGAGAGAGCGCGACTGGGGGGAAGAGAGAGAGCGACTGGGGGGAAGAGAGAGAGCGGCTGGGGGGAAGAGAGAGAGACTGGGGGGAAGATAGAGAGCGACTGGGGGTAAGAGAGAGAGCGACTGGGGGGAAGAGAGAGCGCGACTGGGGGGAAGAGAGAGAGCGACTGGGGGGAAGAGAGCGTGTGACTGGGGGAAAGAGAGAGAGCGACTGGGGGGAAGAGACAGCGCGACTGGGGGGAAGAGAGAGCGCGACTGGGGGGAAGAGAGAGAGCGACTGGGGGGAAGAGAGAGAGAGGCTGAGGGACGACTGAGAGCGACTGTGGGGAAGAGAGAGAGCGACTGGGGGGAAGAGAGAGAGAGACTGGGGCAAGAGAGAGAGCGACTGGGAGGAAGAGAGAGAGCGACTGGGGGGTAGAGAGAGAGCGACTGGGGGGAAGAGAGAGAGCGACTGGGGGGAAAGAGAGAGCGCCTGAGGGGGAAGAGAGAGAGCGACTGGGGGGAAGAGAGATAGTGACTGGGGGGAAGAGAGAGAGAGACTGGGGCAAGAGGCAGAGCGACTGGGAGGAAGAGAGAGAGCGACTGGGGGGATGAGAGAGAGCGACGGGGGGAAGAGAGAGAGCGACTGGGGGGGAAGAGAGAGAGCGACTGAGGGGGAAGAGAGAGAGCGACTGGGGGGAAAAGAGCGTGCGACTGGGGGAAGAGAGAGAGCGACTGGGGGGAAGAGAGAGAGCGACTGGGGGGAAGAGAGGGAGCGACTGGGGGGAAGAGAGAGAGCGACTGGGGGGAAGTGAGAGAGCGACTGGGGGGAAGAGAGAGAGCGACTGGGGGGATGAGAGTGAGTGAGTGGGGGGAAGAGAGAGCGACGGGGGGAAGAGAGAGAGCGACTGGAGGGAAGAGAGAGAGTGACGGGGGGAAGAGAGGGAGCGACTGGGGGAAGAGAGTGAGCGACTGTGGGGAAGAGAGAGAGCGACTGGGGGGAAGAGAGAGAGCGACTGGGGGGATGAGAGAGAGCGACTGGGGGGAAGAGAGCGTGCGACTGGGGGAGAGAGAGAGCGACTGCGGGGAAGAGAGAGAGCGACTGGGGGGAAGAGAGAGAGTGACTGGGGGGAAGAGAGAGAGCGACTGGGGGGAAGAGAGAGAGTGACTGGGGGGAAGAGAACGACTGGGGGGAAGAGAAAGTGCGACTGGGGAAGAGAGAGAGCGACTGGGGGTAAGAGAGTGAGCGACTGGAGGGAAGAGAGAGAGTGACTGGGGGGAAGAGAGAGAGCGACAGTGGGGAAGAGAGAGAGCGACTGGGGGGAAGAGAGAGCGCGACTGGGGGGAAGAGAGAGAGCGGCTGGGGGAAGAGAGAGAGCGACTGGGGGGAAGAGGGAGTGCGACTGGGTGGAAGAGAGAGAGCGACTGAGGGGGAAGAGAGAGAGCGACTGGGGGGAAGAGAGCGTGTGACTGGGGGAAAGAGAGAGAGCGACTGGGGGGAAGAGACAGCGCGACTGGGGGGAAGAGAGAGCGCGACTGGGGGGAAGAGAGAGAGCGACTGGGGGGAAGAGAGCGTGTGACTGGGGGAAAGAGAGAGAGCGACTGGGGGGAAGAGACAGCGCGACTGGAGGGAAGAGAGAGAGCGACTGGGGGGAAGAGAGAGAGCGACTGGGGGGAAGAGAGAGAGCGACGGGGGAAGAGAGCGAGCGACTGGGGGGGAAAGAGAGAGCGACTGAGGGGGAAGAGGGAGAGCGACTGGGGGGAAGAGAGCGTGCGACTGGGGGAAGAGAGAGAGCGACTGGGGGGAAGAGAGAGAGCGACTGGGGGGAAGAGAGAGAGCGACTGGGGGGAATAGAGAGAGCGACTGGGGGGAGGAGAGAGAGCGACTGGGGGGATGAGAGAGATCGAGTGGGGGGAAGAGAGAGAGGGACTGGGGGAAGAGAGAGAGCGACTGGGGGGAAGAGAGAGAGCGACTGGGGGGAAGAGAGAGAGCGACTGGGTTAAGAGAGAGAGTGACTGGGGGGAAGAGAGAGAGCGACTGGGGGGAAGAGAGAGAGTGACTGGGGGGAAGAGAACGACTGGGGGGAAGAGAAAGTGCGACTGGGGAAGAGAGAGAGCGACTGGGGGTAAGAGAGTGAGCGACTGAGAGAGTGAGCGACTGGAGGGAAGGGAGAGAGTGACTGGGGGGAAGAGAGAGAGCGACAGTGGGGAAGAGAGAGAGCGACTGGGGGAAGAGAGAGCGCGACTGCGGGGAAGAGAGAGAGCGACTGGGGGAAGAGAGAGAGCGACTGGGGGGAAGAGAGAGAGCGACTGGGTGGAAGAGAGAGAGCGACTGAGGGGGAAGAGAGAGAGCGACTGGGTGGAAGAGAGAGAGCGACTGAGGGGGAAGAGAGAGAGCGACTGGGTGAAGAGAGAGAGCGACTGAGGGGGAAGAGAGAGAGCGACTGGGTGGAAGAGAGAGAGCGACTGAGGGGGAAGAGAGAGAGCGACTGGGGGAAGAGAGCGTGTGACTGGGGAAAGAGAGAGAGCGACTGGGGGGAAGAGACAGCGTGACTGGGGGAAGAGAGAGCGCGACTGGGGGGAAGAGAGAGAGCGACTGGGGGAACAGAGAGAGTGACTGGAGGGAAGAGAGAGAGCGACTGGGGGTAAGAGAGAGAGCGACTGGGGGAAGAGAGAGCGCGACTGGGGGGAAGAGAGAGAGCGACTGGGGGAAGAGAGCGTGTGACTGGGGGAAAGAGAGAGAGCGACTGGGGGGAAGAGACAGCGCGACTGGGGGAAGAGAGAGCGTGACTGGGGGGAAGAGAGAGAGCGACTGGGGGGAAGAGACAGCGCGACTGGGGGGAAGAGAGATCGCGACTGGAGGGAAGGGAGAGAGTGACTGGGGGGAAGAGAGAGAGCGACAGTGGGGAAGAGAGAGAGCGACTGGGGGGAAGAGAGAGCGCGACTGCGGGAAGAGAGAGAGCGACTGGGGGGAAGAGAGAGAGCGACTGGGGGGAAGAGAGAGAGCGACTGGGTGGAAGAGAGAGAGCGACTGAGGGGGAAGAGAGAGAGCGACTGGGTGGAAGAGAGAGAGCGACTGAGGGGGAAGAGAGAGAGCGACTGGGTGGAAGAGAGAGAGCGACTGAGGGGGAAGAGAGAGAGCGACTGGGTGGAAGAGAGAGAGCGACTGGGAGGAAGTGAGAGAGCGACTGGGGGGAAGAGAGAGAGCGACTGGGGGAAGAGAGAGAGCGACTGGGGGGAAAGAGAGAGCGCCTGAGGGGGAAGAGAGAGAGTGACTGGGGGGAAGATAGCGTGCGACTGGGGAAAGAGAGAGAACGACTGGGGTGAAGAGAGAGAGTGACTGGGGGAAGAGAGAGAGCGACTGGGGGAAGAGAGAGAGCGACTGGGGGGAAGACAGAGAGCGACTGGGGGATGAGAGAGAGCGAGTGGGGGAAGAGAGAGAGCGACTGGTGGAAGAGAGAGAGCGACTGGGGGGAAGAGAGAGAGCGACTGGGGGGAAGAGAGAGAGCGACCGTGGGGAAGAGAGAGAGCGACTGGGGGGAAGAGAGAGAGCGACTGGGGCGATGAGAGAGAGCGAGTGGGTGGAAGAGAGAGAGTGACTGGGGGGAAGAGAGAGAGCGACTGGGGGAAGAGAGAGAGCGACTGGGGGAAGAGAGAGAGCGACCGTGGGGAAGAGAGAGAGCAACTGGGGGGGAAGAGAGAGAGCAACTGGGGGGAAGAGAGAGAGCGACTGGGGGGGAAGAGAGAGTGACTGGGGGGAAGAGAGAGAGTGACTGGGGGAAGAGAGAGAGCGACTGGGGGCAAGAGAGAGAGCGACTGGGGGGAAGAGAGAGAGTGACTGGGGGAAGAGAGAGATCGACCGTGGGGAAGAGAGAGAGCGACTGGGGGGACGAGAGAGCGCGACTGGGGGGAAGAGAGAGAGCGACTGGGGGGAAGAGAGAGAGCGGCTGGGGGGAAGAGAGAGAGACTGGGGGGAAGATAGAGAGCGACTGGGGGTAAGAGAGAGAGCGACTGGGGGGAAGAGAGAGCGCGACTGGGGGGAAGAGAGAGAGCGACTGGGGGGAAGAGAGCGTGTGACTGGGGGAAGAGAGAGAGCGACTGGGGGGAAGAGACAGCGCGACTGGGGGGAAGAGAGAGCGCGACTGGGGGGAAGAGAGAGAGCGACTGGGGGGAAGAGAGAGAGAGGCTGAGGGACGACTGAGAGCGACTGTGGGGAAGAGAGAGAGCGACTGGGGGGAAGAGAGAGAGAGACTGGGGCAAGAGAGAGAGCGACTGGGAGGAAGAGAGAGAGCGACTGGGGGGTAGAGAGAGAGCGACTGGGGGGAAGAGAGAGAGCGACTGGGGGGAAAGAGAGAGCGCCTGAGGGGGAAGAGAGAGAGCGACTGGGGGGAAGAGAGATAGTGACTGGGGGGAAGAGAGAGAGAGACTGGGGCAAGAGGCAGAGCGACTGGGAGGAAGAGAGAGAGCGACTGGGGGGATGAGAGAGAGCGACGGGGGAAGAGAGAGAGCGACTGGGGGGGAAGAGAGAGAGCGACTGAGGGGGAAGAGAGAGAGCGACTGGGGGGAAAAGAGCGTGCGACTGGGAAGAGAGAGAGCGACTGGGGGGAAGAGAGAGAGCGACTGGGGGGAAGAGAGGGAGCGACTGGGGGGAAGAGAGAGAGCGACTGGGGGAAGTGAGAGAGCGACTGGGGGGAAGAGAGAGAGCGACTGGGGGGATGAGAGTGAGTGAGTGGGGGGAAGAGAGAGCGACGGGGGGAAGAGAGAGAGCGACTGGAGGGAAGAGAGAGAGTGACTGGGGGGAAGAGAGGGAGCGACTGGGGGAAGAGAGTGAGCGACTGTGGGGAAGAGAGAGAGCGACTGGGGGGAAGAGAGAGAGCGACTGGGGGGATGAGAGAGAGCGACTGGGGGGAAGAGAGCGTGCGACTGGGGGAGAGAGAGAGCGACTGCGGGGAAGAGAGAGAGCGACTGGGGGGAAGAGAGAGAGTGACTGGGGGGAAGAGAGAGAGCGACTGGGGGGAAGAGAGAGAGTGACTGGGGGGAAGAGAACGACTGGGGGGAAGAGAAAGTGCGACTGGGGAAGAGAGAGAGCGACTGGGGGTAAGAGAGTGAGCGACTGGAGGGAAGAGAGAGAGTGACTGGGGGGAAGAGAGAGAGCGACAGTGGGGAAGAGAGAGAGCGACTGGGGGGAAGAGAGAGCGCGACTGGGGGGAAGAGAGAGAGCGGCTGGGGGAAGAGAGAGAGCGACTGGGGGGAAGAGGGAGTGCGACTGGGTGGAAGAGAGAGAGCGACTGAGGGGGAAGAGAGAGAGCGACTGGGGGGAAGAGAGCGTGTGACTGGGGGAAAGAGAGAGAGCGACTGGGGGGAAGAGACAGCGCGACTGGGGGGAAGAGAGAGCGCGACTGGGGGGAAGAGAGAGAGCGACTGGGGGGAAGAGAGCGTGTGACTGGGGGAAAGAGAGAGAGCGACTGGGGGGAAGAGACAGCGCGACTGGAGGGAAGAGAGAGAGCGACTGGGGGGAAGAGAGAGAGCGACTGGGGGGAAGAGAGAGAGCGACGGGGGAAGAGAGCGAGCGACTGGGGGGGAAAGAGAGAGCGACTGAGGGGGAAGAGGGAGAGCGACTGGGGGGAAGAGAGCGTGCGACTGGGGGAAGAGAGAGAGCGACTGGGGGGAAGAGAGAGAGCGACTGGGGGGAAGAGAGAGAGCGACTGGGGGGAATAGAGAGAGCGACTGGGGGGAGGAGAGAGAGCGACTGGGGGGATGAGAGAGATCGAGTGGGGGGAAGAGAGAGAGGGACTGGGGGAAGAGAGAGAGCGACTGGGGGGAAGAGAGAGAGCGACTGGGGGGAAGAGAGAGAGCGACTGTGGGAAAGAGAGAGAGCGACTGGGGGGAAGAGAGAGAGCGACTGGGGGGAAGAGAGAGAGCGACTGGGGGGAAGAGAGAGAGCGACCGTGGGGAAGCGAGAGAGCGACTGGGGGGGAAGAGAGAGAGCGACTGGGGGGAAGAGAGAGAGCGACTGGGGGGGAAGAGAGAGTGTCTGCGGGGAAGAGAGAGAGCGACTGGGGAAGAGAGAGAGCGACTGGGGGTAAGAGAGAGAGCGACTGGGGGGAAGAGAGAGCGCGACTGGGGGGAAGAGAGAGAGCGACTGGGGGGAAGAGAGCGTGTGACTGGGGGAAAGAGAGAGAGCGACTGGAGGGAAGAGACAGCGCGACTGGGGGGAAGAGAGAGCGCGACTGGGGGGAAGAGAGAGAGCGACTGGGGGGAAGAGACAGCGCGACTGGGGGGAAGAGAGAGCGCGACTGGGGGGAAGAGAGAGAGCGACTGGGGGGAAGAGAGAGAGCGGCTGAGGGACGACTGAGAGCGACTGTGGGGAAGAGAGAGAGCGACTGAGGGGGACGAGAGAGAGCGACTGGGGGGAAGAGAGCGTGCGACTGGGGGGAAGAGAGAGAGCGACTGGGGGGAAGAGATAGCGCGACTGGGGGGAAGAGAGAGCGCGACTGGGGGGAAGAGAGAGAGCGACTGGGGGGATCAGAGAGAGCGACTGGAGGGAAGAGAGAGAGCGCCTGGGGGGAAGAGAGAGAGCGACTGGGGGACGACAGAGAGCGACTGTGGGGAAGAGAGAGAGCGACTGGGGGGGAGGCGGAGAGAACGACTGGGGTGAAGAGAGAGAGCCACTGGGGGTAAGAGAGAGAGTGACTGGGGGAAGAGAGAGAGAGACTGGGGCAAGAGGGAGAGCGACTGGGAGGAAGAGAGAGAGAAACTGGGGGGATGAGAGAGAGCGACTGGGGGGAAGTGAGAGATCGACTGGGGGGGAAGAGAGAGAGCGACTGAGGGGAAGAGAGAGAGCGACTGGGGGGAAGAGAGCGTGCGACTGGGGGAAGAGAGAGAGCGACTGGGGGGAAGAGAGAGAGACTGGGGGGAAGAGAGGGAGCGACTGGGGGGAAGAGAGAGAGCGACGGGGGGAAGTGAGAGAGCGACTGGGGGGAAGATAGAGAGCGACTGGGGGGATGAGAGAGAGCGAGTGGGGGGAAGAGAGAGCGACTGGGGGGAAGAGAGAGAGCGACTGGGGGGAAGAGAGCGTGTGACTGGGGGAAAGAGAGAGAGCGACTGGGGGGAAGAGACAACGCGACTGGAGGGAAGAGAGAGAGCGACTGGGGGGAAGAGAGAGAGCGACTGGGGGGAAGAGAGAGAGCGACGGGGGAAGAGAGCGAGCGACTGGGGGGGAAAGAGAGAGCGACTGAGGGGGAAGAGGGAGAGCGACTGGGGGGAAGAGAGCGTGCGACTGGGGGAAGAGAGAGAGCGACTGGGGGGAAGAGAGAGAGCGACTGGGGGAAGAGAGAGAGCGACTGGGGGGAATAGAGAGAGCGACTGGGGGGAAGAGAGAGAGCGACTGGGGGGAAGAGAGAGAGCGACCGTGGGGAAGAGAGAGAGCGACTGGGGGGATGAGAGAGAGCGACTGGGGGGATGAGAGAGAGCGAGTGGGGGGAAGAGAGAGAGCGACTGGGGGGAAGAGAGAGAGCAACTGGGGGGAAGAGAGAGAGCGACCGTGGGGAAGAGAGAGAGCGACTGGGGGGGAAGAGAGAGAGCGACTGGGGGGAAGAGAGAGAGCGACTGGGGGGGAAGAGAGAGTGTCTGCGGGGAAGAGAGAGAGCGACTGGGGGAAGAGAGAGAGCGACTGGGGGTAAGAGAGAGAGCGACTGGGGGGAAGAGAGAGCGCGACTGGGGGGAAGAGAGAGAGCGACTGGGGGGAAGAGAGCGTGTGACTGGGGGAAAGAGAGAGAGCGACTGGGGGGAAGAGACAGCGCGACTGGGGGGAAGAGAGAGCGCGACTGAGGGGAAGAGAGAGAGCGACTGGGGGGAAGAGACAGCGCGACTGGGGGGAAGAGAGAGCGTGACTGGGGGGAAGAGAGACAGCGACTGGGAGGAAGAGAGAGAGCGGCTGAGGGACGACTGAGAGCGACTGTGGGGAAGAGAGAGAGCGACTGAGGGGGACGAGAGAGAGCGACTGGGGGGAAGAGAGCGTGCGACTGGGGGGAAGAGAGAGAGCGACTGGGGGGAAGGAGAGCGCGACTGGGGGGAAGAGAGAGCGCGACTGGGGGGAAGAGAGAGAGCGACTGGGGGGAACAGAGAGAGCGACTGGAGAGAAGAGAGGGAGCGCCTGGGGGGAAGAGAGAGAGCGACTGGGGGACGACAGAGTGCGACTGTGGGGAAGAGAGAGAGCGACTGGGGGGAAGAGAGAGAGCGACTGGGGTGAAGAGAGAGAGCCACTGGGGGGAAGAGAGAGAGTGACTGGGGGAAGAGAGAGAGAGACTGGGGCAAGAGGGAGAGCGACTGGGAGGAAGAGAGAGAGAAACTGGGGGGATGAGAGAGAGCGACTGGGGGGAAGAGAGAGATCGACTGGGGGGGAAGAGAGAGAGCGACTGAGGGGGAAGAGAGAGAGCGACTGGGGGGAAGAGAGCGTGCGACTGGGGGAAGAGAGAGAGCGACTGGGGGGAAGAGAGAGAGACTGGGGGGAAGAGAGGGAGCGACTGGGGGGAAGAGAGAGAGCGACTGGGGGGAAGAGAGAGAGCGACTGGGGGGAAGAGAGAGAGCGACTGGGGGGATGAGAGAGAGCGAGTGGGGGGAAGAGAGAGCGACTGGGGGACGAGAGAGAGCGACTGGGGGGAAGAGAGAGAGTGACTTGGGGGAAGAGAGGGAGCGACTGGGGGGAAGAGAGTGAGCGACTGTGGGGAAGAGAGAGAGCGACTGGGGGGAAGAGAGAGAGCGACTGGGGGGATGAGAGAGAGCGACGGGGGAAGAGAGCTTGCGACTGGGGGAGAGAGAGAGCGACTGCGGGGAAGAGAGAGAGCAACTGGGGGAAGAGAGAGAGTGGCTGGGGGGAAGAGAGAGAGCGACTGGGGGGAAGAGAGAGAGCGACTGGGGGGAAGAGAACGATTGGGGGGAAGAGAAAGTGCAACTGGGGAAGAGAGAGAGCGAATGGGGGTAAGAGAGTGAGAGACTGGGGGGAAGAGAGAGAGTGACTGGGGGGAAGAGAGAGAGCGACAGTGGGGAAGAGAGAGAGCGACTGGGTGGAAGAGAGCGCGCGACTGTGGGGAAGAAAGAGAGCGACTGGGGGGAAGAGAGAGAGCGACTGCGGGGAAGAGAGAGAGCGACAGTGGGGAAGAGAGAGAGTGACTGGGGGGAAGAGAGAGAGCGACAGTGGGGAAGAGAGAGAGCGACTGGGTGGAAGAGAGCGCGCGACTGTGGGGAAGAAAGAGAGCGACTGGGGGGAAGAGAGCGTGTGACTGAGGGGAAGAGAGAGAGCAACTGGGGGGAAGAGAGAGAGCGACTGGGGGACGAGACAGAGCGACTGGGGGGAAGAGAGAGAGCGACTGGGGGGAAGAGAGAGAGCGACTGGGGGGAAGACAGAGAGCGACTGGGGGAAGGGAGAGAGAGACTGGGGGAAGAGAGAGAGCGACTGGGGGGAAGAGAGAGAGCGACTGGGGCGAAGAGAGAGAGCGACTGGTGGGAATAGAGAGAGCGAGTGGGGGGAAGAGGGAGCACGAATGTGGGGGAGAGCGCGACTGTGGGGAAGAGAGAGCGCGACTTGGGGGAAGAAAGACAGCGACTGGGGGGAAGAGAGAGCGCGACTGGGGGGAAGAGAGAGAGGGACTGGCGGGAAGAGAGAGAGCGACTGGGGGGAACAGAGAGAGTGACTTGGGGAAGGGAGAGAGCGACTGGGGGAAGAGAGAGAGCAACTGGGGGCAGACAGAGAGCGACTGTGGGGAAGAGAGAGAGCGACTGGGGGAAGAGAGAGAGCGACTGGGGGAAGAGAGAGAGCGACTGTGGGGAAGAGAGAGAGCGACTGGGGGAAGAGAGAAAGAGAGACTGGGGCAAGAGAGAGAGAGACAGGGAGGAAGAGAGAGAGCAACTGCGGGGGAAGAGAGAGAGCGACTGAGGGGGAAGAGAGAGAGCGACTGGGGGGAAGAGAGACCGCGACTGGGGGAAAGAGAGAGAGCGACTGGGGGGAAGAGACAGCGACTGGGGGAAGAGAGAGAGCGAATAGGGGGAAGAGAGAGCGCGACTGGGGGGAACAGAGAGAGCGACGGGGGAAGAGAGAGAGCGACGGGAGGAAGAGAGAGAGCGACTGGGGGAAGAGAGTGAGCGACTGGGGGGATGAGAGACAGCGACTGGGGGGAAGAGAGCATCCGACTGGGGGACTAGAGAGAGCGACTGCGGGGAAGAGAGAGAGCGACTGGGGGTAAGAGAGAGCGACTGGGGAAAGAGAGAGAGCGACTGGGGGGAAGAGAGAGAGCGACTGGGGGAAGAGAGAGCGACTGGGGGGAAGAGAGAGAGCGACTGGGGGAAGAGAGAGAGTGACTGGGGGGAAGAGAGAGCGCGACTGGGGGAAGAGAGAGAGCGACTGGGGGGAAGAGAGAGAGCGACAGGGGGGAAGAGAGAGAGCGACTGGGGGGAAGAGAGAGAGCGACTGAGGGGGACGACAGAGAGCGACTGGGGGGAAGAGAGCGTGCGACTGGGTGGAAGAGAGAGAGCGGCTGGGGGAAGAGAGAGAGCGACTGGGGGAAGAGGGAGTGCGAATGGGTGAAGAGAGAGAGCGACTGAGGGGGAAGAGAGAGAGCGACTGGGGGGAAGAGAGCGTGTGACTGGGGAAAGAGAGAGAGCGACTGGGGGGAAGAGACAGCGCGACTGGGGGGAAGAGAGAGCGCGACTGGGGGGAAGAGAGAGAGCGACTGGGGGAAGAGAGCGTGTGACTGGGGGAAAGAGAGAGAGCGACTGGGGGGAAGAGACAGCGCAACTGGAGGGAAGAGAGAGAGCGACTGGGGGGAAGAGAGAGAGCGACTGGGGGGAAGAGAGAGAGCGACGGGGGAAGAGAGCGAGCGACTGGGGGGGAAAGAGAGAGCGACTGAGGGGGAAGAGGGAGAGCGACTGGGGGGAAGAGAGCGTGCGACTGGGGAAGAGAGAGAGCGACTGGGGGGAAGAGAGAGAGCGACTGGGGGGAAGAGAGAGAGCGACTGGGGGAATAGAGAGAGCGACTGGGGGGAGGAGAGAGAGCGACTGGGGGGATGAGAGAGATCGAGTGGGGGGAAGAGAGAGAGGGACTGGGGGAAGAGAGAGAGCGACTGGGGGGAAGAGAGAGAGCGACTGGGGGGAAGAGAGAGAGCGACTGTGGGGAAGAGAGAGAGCGACTGGCGGGAAGAGAGAGAGCGACTGGGGGGAAGAGAGAGAGCGACTGGGGGGAAGAGAGAGAGCGACCGTGGGGAAGCGATGAGAGCGACTGGGGGGGAAGAGAGAGAGCGACTGGGGGGACGAGAGAGAGCGACTGGGGGGGAAGAGAGAGTGTCTGCGGGGAAGAGAGAGAGCGACTGGGGGAAGAGAGAGAGCGACTGGGGGTAAGAGATGAGAGCGACTGGGGGGAAGAGAGAGCGCGACTGGGGGGAAGAGAGAGAGCGACTGGGGGGAAGAGAGCGTGTGACTGGGGGAAAGAGAGAGAGCGACTGGAGGGAAGAGACAGCGCGACTGGGGGGAAGAGAGAGCGCGACTGGGGGGAAGAGAGAGAGCGACTGGGGGGAAGAGACAGCGCGACTGGGGGGAAGAGAGAGCGCGACTGGGGGGAAGAGAGAGAGCGACTGGGGGGAAGAGAGAGAGCGGCTGAGGGACGACTGAGAGCGACTGTGGGGAAGAGAGAGAGCGACTGAGGGGGACGAGAGAGAGCGACTGCGGGGAAGAGAGCGTGCGACTGGGGGAAGAGAGAGAGCGACTGGGGGGAAGAGATAGCGCGACTGGGGGAAGAGAGAGCGCGACTGGGGGGAAGAGAGAGAGCGCCTGGGGGATCAGAGAGAGCGACTGGAGGGAAGAGAGAGAGCGCCTGGGGGGAAGAGAGAGAGCGACTGGGGGACGACAGAGAGCGACTGTGGGGAAGAGAGAGAGCGACTGGGGGGGAGGGGGAGAGAGCGACTGGGGTGAAGAGAGAGAGCCACTGGGGGGAAGAGAGAGAGTGACTGGGGGAAGAGAGAGAGAGACTGGGGCAAGAGGGAGAGCGACTGGGAGGAAGAGAGAGAGAAACTGGGGGGATGAGAGAGAGCGACTGGGGGGAAGTGAGAGATCGACTGGGGGGGAAGAGAGAGAGCGACTGAGGGGGAAGAGAGAGAGCGACTGGGGGGAAGAGAGCGTGCGACTGGGGGAAGAGAGAGAGCGACTGGGGGGAAGAGAGAGAGACTGGGGGGAAGAGAGGGAGCGACTGGGGGGAAGAGAGAGAGCGACGGGGGGAAGTGAGAGAGCGACTGGGGGAAGATAGAGAGCGACTGGGGGGATGAGAGAGAGCGAGTGGGGGGAAGAGAGAGCGACTGGGGGGAAGAGAGAGAGCGACTGGGGGGAAGAGAGCGTGTGACTGGGGGAAAGAGAGAGAGCGACTGGGGGGAAGAGACAGCGCGACTGGAGGGAAGAGAGAGAGCGACTGGGGGGAAGAGAGAGAGCGACTGGGGGGAAGAGAGAGAGCGACGGGGGAAGAGAGCGAGCGACTGGGGGGGAAAGAGAAAGCGACTGAGGGGGAAGAGGGAGAGCGACTGGGGGGAAGAGAGCGTGCGACTGGGGGAAGAGAGAGAGCGACTGGGGGGAAGAGAGAGAGCGACTGGGGGGAAGAGAGAGAGCGACTGGGGGGAATAGAGAGAGCGACTGGGGGGAAGAGAGAGAGCGACTGGGGGGAAGAGAGAGAGCGACCGTGGGGAAGAGAGAGAGCGACTGGGGGGATGAGAGAGAGCGACTGGGGGGATGAGAGAGAGCGAGTGGGGGGAAGAGAGAGAGCGACTGGGGGGAAGAGAGAGAGCGACTGGGGGGAAGAGAGAGAGCGACCGTGGGGAAGAGAGAGAGCGACTGGGGGGGAAGAGAGAGAGCGACTGGGGGGAAGAGAGAGAGCGACTGGGGGGGAAGAGAGAGTGTCTGCGGGGAAGAGAGAGAGCGACTGGGGGAAGAGAGAGAGCGACTGGGGGTAAGAGAGAGAGCGACTGGGGGGAAGAGAGAGCGCGACTGGGGGGAAGAGAGAGAGCGACTGGGGGGAAGAGAGCGTGTGACTGGGGGAAAGAGAGAGAGCGACTGGGGGGAAGAGACAGCGCGACTGGGGGGAAGAGAGAGCGCGACTGAGGGGAAGAGAGAGAGCGACTGGGGGGAAGAGACAGCGCGACTGGGGGGAAGAGAGAGCGTGACTGGGGGGAAGAGAGACAGCGACTGGGGGGAAGAGAGAGAGCGGCTGAGGGACGACTGAGAGCGACTGTGGGGAAGAGAGAGAGCGACTGAGGGGGACGAGAGAGAGCGACTGGGGGGAAGAGAGCGTGCGACTGGGGGGAAGAGAGAGAGCGACTGGGGGGAAGGAGAGCGCGACTGGGGGGAAGAGAGAGCGCGACTGGGGGGAAGAGAGAGAGCGACTGGGGGGAACAGAGAGAGCGACTGGAGAGAAGAGAGGGAGCGCCTGGGGGGAAGAGAGAGAGCGACTGGGGGACGACAGAGTGCGACTGTGGGGAAGAGAGAGAGCGACTGGGGGGAAGAGAGAGAGCGACTGGGGTGAAGAGAGAGAGCCACTGGGGGGAAGAGAGAGAGTGACTGGGGGAAGAGAGAGAGAGACTGGGGCAAGAGGGAGAGCGACTGGGAGGAAGAGAGAGAGAAACTGGGGGGATGAGAGAGAGCGACTGGGGGGAAGAGAGAGATCGACTGGGGGGGAAGAGAGAGAGCGACTGAGGGGGAAGAGAGAGAGCGACTGGGGGGAAGAGAGCGTGCGACTGGGGGAAGAGAGAGAGCGACTGGGGGGAAGAGAGAGAGACTGGGGGGAAGAGAGGGAGCGACTGGGGGGAAGAGAGAGAGCGACTGGGGGGAAGAGAGAGAGCGACTGGGGGGAAGAGAGAGAGCGACTGGGGGGATGAGAGAGAGCGAGTGGGGGGAAGAGAGAGCGACTGGGGGGACGAGAGAGAGCGACTGGGGGGAAGAGAGAGAGTGACTTGGGGGAAGAGAGGGAGCGACTGGGGGGAAGAGAGTGAGCGACTGTGGGGAAGAGAGAGAGCGACTGGGGGGAAGAGAGAGAGCGACTGGGGGGATGAGAGAGAGCGACGGGGGAAGAGAGCTTGCGACTGGGGGAGAGAGAGAGCGACTGCGGGGAAGAGAGAGAGCAACTGGGGGGAAGAGAGAGAGTGACTGGGGGGAAGAGAGAGAGCGACTGGGGGGAAGAGAGAGAGCGACTGGGGGGAAGAGAACGACTGGGGGGAAGAGAAAGTGCAACTGGGGAAGAGAGAGAGCGAATGGGGGTAAGAGAGTGAGAGACTGGGGGGAAGAGAGAGAGTGACTGGGGGGAAGAGAGAGAGCGACAGTGGGGAAGAGAGAGAGCGACTGGGTGGAAGAGAGCGCGCGACTGTGGGGAAGAAAGAGAGCGACTGGGGGGAAGAGAGAGAGCGACTGCGGGGAAGAGAGAGAGCGACTGGGTGGAAGAGAGAGAGCGACTGATGGGGAAGAGAGAGAGCGACTGGGGGGAAGAGAGCGTGTGACTGAGGGGGAAGAGA
This sequence comes from Somniosus microcephalus, assembly GCF_052327205.1. Classification (NCBI taxonomy): domain Eukaryota; kingdom Metazoa; phylum Chordata; class Chondrichthyes; order Squaliformes; family Somniosidae; genus Somniosus; species Somniosus microcephalus. Next base: position 94,863,414 of record NC_140994.1, on the reverse strand, counting down.
GAGAGCAACTGGGGGGAAGAGAGAGAGCGACTGGGGGACGAGACAGAGCGACTGGGGGGAAGAGAGAGAGCGACTGGGGGGAAGAGAGAGAGCGACTGGGGGGAAGACAGAGAGCGACTGGGGGGAAGAGAGAGAGAGACTGGGGGAAGAGAGAGAGCGACTGGGGGGAAGAGAGAGAGCGACTGGGGCGAAGAGAGAGAGCGACTGGTGGGAATAGAGAGAGCGAGTGGGGGGAAGAGGGAGCACGAATGTGGGGGAGAGCGCGACTGTGGGGAAGAGAGAGCGCGACTTGGGGGAAGAAAGACAGCGACTGGGGGGAAGAGAGAGCGCGACTGGGGGGAAGAGAGAGAGGGACTGGCGGGAAGAGAGAGAGCGACTGGGGGGAACAGAGAGAGTGACTTGGGGGAAGGGAGAGAGCGACTGTGGGGAATAGAGAGAGCGACTGGGGGAAGAGAGAGAGCGACTGGGGGAAGAGAGAGAGCGACTGTGGGGAAGAGAGAGAGCGACTGGGGGGAAGAGAGAAAGAGAGACTGGGGCAAGAGAGAGAGTGACAGGGAGGAAGAGAGAGAGCAACTGCGGGGGAAGAGAGAGAGCGACTGAGGGGGAAGAGAGAGAGCGACTGGGGGGAAGAGAGACCGCGACTGGGGGAAAGAGAGAGAGCGACTGGGGGGAAGAGACAGCGACTGGGGGGAAGAGAGAGAGCGAATAGGGGGAAGAGAGAGAGCGACTGGGGGGAACAGAGAGAGCGACGGGGGAAGAGAGAGAGCGACGGGGGGAAGAGAGAGAGCGACTGGGGGGAAGAGAGTGAGCGACTGGGGGGATGAGAGACAGCGACTGGGGGGAAGAGAGCATCCGACTGGGGGACTAGAGAGAGCGACTGCGGGGAAGAGAGAGAGCGACTGGGGGGAAGAGAGAGCGACTGGGGAAAGAGAGAGAGCGACTGGGGGGAAGAGAGAGAGCGACTGGGGGGAAGAGAGAGCGACTGGGGGGAAGAGAGAGAGCGACTGGGGGAAGAGAGAGAGTGACTGGGGGGAAGAGAGAGCGCGACTGGGGGCAAGAGAGAGAGCGACTGGGGGGAAGAGAGAGAGCGACAGGGGGGAAGAGAGAGAGCGACTGGGGGGAAGAGAGAGAGCGACTGAGGGGGACGACAGAGAGCGACTGGGGGGAAGAGAGCGTGCGACTGGGGGGAAGAGAGAGCGACTGGGGGGAAGAGATAGCGCGACTGGGGGGAAGAGAGAGCGCGACTGGGGGGAAGAGAGAGAGCGACTGGGGGGAACAGAGAGAGCGACTGGAGGGAAGAGAGAGAGCGCCTGGGGGGAAGAGAGAGAGCGACTGGGGGACGACAGAGAGCGATTGTGGGGAAGAGAGAGAGCGACTGGGGGGAAGAGAGAGAGCGACTGGGGTGAAGAGAGAGAGCGACTGGGGGGAAGAGAGAGAGTGACTGGGGGGAAGAGAGAGAGAGACTGGGGCAAGAGGCAGAGCGACTGGGAGGAAGAGAGAGAGCGACTGGGGGGATGAGAGAGAGCGACTGGGGGGAAGAGAGAGAACGACTGGGGCGGAAGAGAGAGATCGACTGAGGGGGAAGAGAGAGAGCGACTGGGGGGAAGAGAGCGTGCGACTGGGGGAAGAGAGAGAGCGACTGGGGCGAAGAGAGAGAGCGACTGGGGGGAAGAGAGAGAGCGACTGGGGGGAAGAGAGAGAGCGACTGGGGGGAAAAGAGAGAGCGACTGGGGGGAAGAGAGAGAGCGACTGGGGGGATGAGAGAGAGCGAGTGGGGGGAAGAGAGAGTGACGGGGGGAAGAGAGAGAGCGACTGGGGGGAAGAGAGAGAGTGACTGGGGGGAAGAGAGGGAGCGACTGGGGGAAGAGAGTGAGCGACTGTGTGGAAGAGAGAGAGCGACTGGGGGGAAGAGAGAGAGCGACTGGGGGGATGAGAGAGAGCGACTGGGGGGAAGAGAGCGTGCGACTGGGGGAGAGAGAGAGCGACTGCGGGGAAGAGAGAGAGCGACTGGGGGGAAGAGAGAGAGTGACTGGGGGGAAGAGAGAGAGCGACTGGGGGGAAGAGAGAGAGTGACTGGGGGGAAGAGAACGAATGGGGGGAAGAGAAAGTGCGACTGGGGAAGAGAGAGAGCGACTGGGGGTAAGAGAGTGAGCGACTGGAGGGAAGGGAGAGAGTGACTGGGGGGAAGAGAGAGAGCGACAGTGGGGAAGAGAGAGAGCGACTGGGGGGAAGAGAGAGCGCGACTGCGGGGAAGAGAGAGAGCGACTGGGGGAAGAGAGAGAGCGACTGGGGGGAAGAGAGAGAGCGACTGGGTGGAAGAGAGAGAGCGACTGAGGGGGAAGAGAGAGAGCGACTGGGGGGAAGAGAGCGTGTGACTGGGGGAAAGAGAGAGAGCGACTGGGGGGAAGAGACAGCGTGACTGGGGGGAAGAGAGAGAGCGACTGGGGGAACAGAGAGAGTGACTGGAGGGAAGAGAGAGAGCGACTGGGGGTAAGAGAGAGAGCGACTGGGGGGAAGAGAGAGCGCGACTGGGGGGAAGAGAGAGAGCGACTGGGGGGAAGAGAGCGTGTGACTGGGGGAAAGAGAGAGAGCGACTGGGGGGAAGAGACAGCGCGACTGGGGGGAAGAGAGAGCGTGACTGGGGGGAAGAGAGAGAGCGACTGGGGGGAAGAGAGAGAGAGGCTGAGGGACGACTGAGAGCGACTGTGGGGAAGAGAGAGTGCGACTGGGGGGAAGAGAGAGAGAGACTGGGGCAAGAGAGAGAGCGACTGGGAGGAAGAGAGAGAGCGACTGGGGGGAAGAGAGAGAGCGACTGGGGGGAAGAGAGAGAGCGACTGGGGGGAAAGAGAGAGAGCCTGAGGGGGAAGAGAGAGAGCGACTGGGGGGAAGATAGCGTGCGACTGGGGGAAGAGAGAGAGCGACTGGGGTGAAGAGAGAGAGTGACTGGGGGGAAGAGAGAGAGCGACTGGGGGGAAGAGAGAGAGCGACTGGGGGGAAGACAGAGAGCGACTGGGGGGATGAGAGAGAGCGAGTGGGGGGAAGAGAGAGAGCGACTGGTGGAAGAGAGAGAGCGACTGGGGGGAAGAGAGAGAGCGACTGGGGGGAAGAGAGAGAGCGACCGTGGGGAAGAGAGAGAGCGACTGGGGGGAAGAGAGAGAGCGACTGGGGGGATGAGAGAGAGCGAGTGGGTGGAAGAGAGAGAGTGACTGGGGGGAAGAGAGAGAGGGACTGGGGGGAAGAGAGAGAGCGACTGGGGGAAGAGAGAGAGCGACCGTGGGGAAGAGAGAGAGCAACTGGGGGGGAAGAGAGAGAGCGACTGGGGGGAAGAGAGAGAGCGACTGGGGGGGAAGAGAGAGTGACTGGGGGGAAGAGAGAGAGTGACTGGGGGAAGAGAGAGAGCGACTGGGGGCAAGAGAGAGAGCGACTGGGGGGAAGAGAGAGAGTGACTGGGGGAAGAGAGAGATCGACCGTGGGGAAGAGAGAGAGCGACTGGGGGGACGAGAGAGCGCGACTGGGGGGAAGAGAGAGAGCGACTGGGGGGAAGAGAGAGAGCGGCTGGGGGGAAGAGAGAGAGACTGGGGGGAAGATAGAGAGCGACTGGGGGTAAGAGAGAGAGCGACTGGGGGGAAGAGAGAGCGCGACTGGGGGGAAGAGAGAGAGCGACTGGGGGGAAGAGAGCGTGTGACTGGGGGAAAGAGAGAGAGCGACTGGGGGGAAGAGACAGCGCGACTGGGGGGAAGAGAGAGCGCGACTGGGGGGAAGAGAGAGAGCGACTGGGGGGAAGAGAGAGAGAGGCTGAGGGACGACTGAGAGCGACTGTGGGGAAGAGAGAGAGCGACTGGGGGGAAGAGAGAGAGAGACTGGGGCAAGAGAGAGAGCGACTGGGAGGAAGAGAGAGAGCGACTGGGGGGTAGAGAGAGAGCGACTGGGGGGAAGAGAGAGAGCGACTGGGGGGAAAGAGAGAGCGCCTGAGGGGGAAGAGAGAGAGCGACTGGGGGGAAGATAGCGTGCGACTGGGGGAAGAGAGAGAGCGACTGGGGTGAAGAGAGAGAGTGACTGGGGGGAAGAGAGAGAGCGACTGGGGGGAAGAGAGAGAGCGACTGGGGGGAAGACAGAGAGCGACTGGGGGGATGAGAGAGAGCGAGTGGGGGGAAGAGAGAGAGCGACTGGGGGAAGAGAGAGAGCGACTGGGGAGAAGAGAGAGAGCGACTGGGGGGAAGAGAGAGAGCGACCGTGGGGAAGAGAGAGAGCGACTGGGGGGAAGAGAGAGAGCGACTGGGGGGATGAGAGAGAGCGAGTGGGGGGAAGAGAGAGAGAGACTGGGGGGAAGAGAGAGAGCGACTGGGGGGAAGAGAGAGAGCGACTGGGGGAAGAGAGAGAGCGACCGTGGGGAAGAGAGAGAGCAACTGGGGGGGAAGAGAGAGAGCGACTGGGGGGAAGAGGGAGAGCGCCTGGGGGGGAAGAGAGAGTGACTGGGGGGAAGAGAGAGAGTGACTGGGGGAAGAGAGAGAGCGACTGGGGGTAAGAGAGAGAGCGACTGGGGGGAAGGGAGAGAGTGACTGGGGGAAGAGAGAGATCGACCGTGGGGAAGAGAGAGAGCGACTGGGGGGAAGAGAGAGCGCGACTGGGGGGAAGAGAGAGAGCGACTGGGGGGAAGAGAGAGAGCGGCTGCGGGGAAGAGAGAGAGACTGGGGGGAAGATAGAGAGCGACTGGGGGGAAGAGAGAGAGCGACTGGGGTGAAGAGAGAGAGCGACTGAGGGGAAGAGAGAGAGCGACGGGGGGAAGAGAGCGAGCGACTGGGGGGGAAAGAGAGAGCGACTGAGGGGGAAGAGGGAGAGCGACTGGGGGGAAGAGAGCGTGCGACTGGGGGAAGAGAGAGAGCGACTGGGGGGAAGAGAGAGAGCGACTGGGGGGAAGAGCGAGAGCGACTGGGGGGAAGAGAGAGAGCGACTGGGGGGAAGAGAGAGAGTGACCGTGGGGAAGAGAGAGAGCGACTGGGGGGGAAGAGAGAGAGCGACTGGGGGGAAGAGAGAGAGCGACTGGGGGGGAAGAGAGAGCGCGACTGGGGGGAAGAGAGAGAGCGACTGGGGGGAAGAGAGAGAGAGGCTGAGGGACGACTGAGAGCGACTGTGGGGAAGAGAGAGAGCGACTGGGGGGAAGAGAGAGAGAGACTGGGGGAAGAGAGAGAGCGACTGGGGTGAAGAGAGAGAGTGACTGGGGGTAAGAGAGAGAGCGACTGGGGGGATGAGAGAGAGCGACTGGGGGGAAGACAGAGAGCGACTGGGGGGATGAGAGAGAGCGAGTGGGGGGAAGAGAGAGAGCGACTGGTGGAAGAGAGAGAGCGACTGGGGGGAAGAGAGAGAGCGACTGGGGGGAAGAGAGAGAGCGACCGTGGGGAAGAGAGAGAGCGACTGGGGGGAAGAGAGAGAGCGACTGGGGGGATGAGAGAGAGCGAGTGGGTGGAAGAGACAGAGTGACTGGGGGGAAGAGAGAGAGGGACTGGGGGGAAGAGAGAGAGCGACTGGGGGAAGAGAGAGAGCGACCGTGGGGAAGTGAGAGAGCAACTGGGGGGGAAGAGAGAGAGCGACTGGGGGGAAGAGAGAGAGCAACTGGGGGGGAAGAGAGAGTGACTGGGGGGAAGAGAGAGAGTGACTGGGGGAAGAGAGAGAGCGACTGGGGGCAAGAGAGAGAGCGACTGGGGGGAAGAGAGAGAGTGACTGGGGGAAGAGAGAGAGCGACTGGGGGCAAGAGAGAGAGCGACTGGGGGGAAGAGAGAGAGTGACTGGGGGAAGAGAGAGAGCGACTGGGGGGAAGAGAGAAAGCGACTGGGGAAGAGAGAGAGCGACCGTGGGGAAGAGAGAGAGCAACTGGGGGGGAAGAGAGAGAGCGACTGGGGGGAAGAGAGAGAGCGACTGGGGGGGAAGAGAGAGTGACTGGGGGGAAGAGAGAGAGTGACTGGGGGAAGAGAGAGAGCGGCTGGGGGTAAGAGAGAGAGCGACTGGGGGGAAGAGAGAGAGTGACTGGGGGAAGAGAGAGATCGACCGTGGGGAAGAGAGAGAGCGACTGGGGGGAAGAGAGAGCGCGACTGGGGGGAAGAGAGAGAGCGACTGGGGGGAATAGAGAGAGCGGCTGGGGGGAAGAGAGGGAGACTGGGGGGAAGATAGAGAGCAACTGGGGGTAAGAGAGAGAGCGACTGGGGGTAAGAGAGAGCGCGACTGGGGGGAAGAGAGAGAGCGACTGGGGGGAAGAGAGCTTGTGACTGGGGGAAAGAGAGAGAGCGACTGGGGGGAAGAGACAGCGCGACTGGGGGGAAGAGAGGGCGCGACTGGAGGGAAGAGAGAGAGCGACTGGGGGGAAGAGACAGCGCGACTGGGGGGGAGAGAGAGCGCGACTGGGGGGAAGAGAGAGAGCGACTGGGGGGAAGAGAGAGAGAGGCTGAGGGACGACTGAGAGCGACTGTGGGGAAGAGAGAGAGCGACTGGGGGGAAGAGAGAGAGAGACTGGGGCAAGAGAGAGAGCGACTGGGAGGAAGAGAGAGAGCGACTGGGGGGAAGAGAGAGAGCGACTGGGGGGAAGAGAGAGAGCGACTGGGGGGAAAGAGAGAGCGCCTGAGGGGGAAGAGAGAGAGCGACTGAGGGGAAGATATCGTGCGACTGGGGGAAGAGAGAGAGCGACTGGGGTGAAGAGAGAGAGTGACTGGGGGGAGGACAGAGAGCGACTGGGGTGATGAGAGAGAGCGAGTGGGGGGAAGAGAGAGAGCGACTGGGGGAAGAGAGAGAGCGATTGGGGGGAAGAGAGAGAGCGACTGGGGGGAAAAGAGAGAGCGACCGTGGGGAAGAGAGAGAGCGACTGGGGGGAAGAGAGAGAGCGATTGGCGGGATGAGAGAGAGCGATTGGGGGGAAGAGAGAGAGTGACTGGGGGGAAGAGAGAGCGACTGGGGGGAAGAGAGAGAGCGACTGGGGGAAGAGAGAGAGCGACCGCGGGGAAGAGAGAGAGCAACTGGGGGGGAAGAGAGAGAGCGACTGGGGGGAAGAGAGAGAGCGACTGGGGGGGAAGAGAGAGTGACTGGGGGGAAGAGAGAGAGTGACTGGGGGAAGAGAGAGAGGGACTGGGGGTAAGAGAGAGAGCGACTGGGGGGAAGAGAGAGAGTGACTGGGGGAAGAGAGAGATCGACCGTGGGGAAGAGAGAGAGCGACTGGGGGGAAGAGAGAGCGCGACTGGGGGGAAGAGAGAGAGCGACTGGGGGGAAGAGAGAGAGCGGCTGCGGGGAAGAGAGAGAGACTGGGGGGAAGATAGAGAGCGACTGGGGGGAAGAGAGAGAGCGACTGGGGCGAAGAGAGAGAGCGACTGAGGGGAAGAGAGAGAGCGACGGGGGGAAGAGAGCGAGCGACTGGGGGGGAAAGAGAGAGCGACTGAGGGGGAAGAGGGAGAGCGACTGGGGTGAAGAGAGCGTGCGACTGGGGGAAGAGAGAGAGCGACTGGGGGGAAGAGAGAGAGCGACTGGGTGAAGAGCGAGAGCGACTGGGGGGAATAGAGAGAGCGACTGGGAGGAGGAGAGAGAGCGACTGGGGGGATGAGAGAGATCGAGTGGGGGGAAGAGAGAGAGTGACTGGGGGAAGAGAGAGAGCGACTGGGGGGAAGAGAGAGAGCGACCGGGGGGTAGAGAGAGAGCGACCGTGGGGAAGAGAGAGAGCGACTGGGGGGATGAAAGAGAGCGACTGGGGGGATGAGAGAGAGCGAGTGGGGGGAAGAGAGAGAGCGACCGTGGGGAAGAGAGAGAGCGACTGGGGGGGAAGAGAGAGAGCGACTGGGGGGAAGAGAGAGAGCGACTGGGGGGGAAGAGAGAGTGTCTGCGGTGAAGAGAGAGAGCGACGGGGGGAAGAGAGAGAGCGACTGGGGGTAAGAGAGAGAGCGACTGTGGGGAAGAGAGAGCGCGACTGGGGGGAAGAGAGAGAGCGACTGGGGGGAAGAGAGCGTGTGACTGGGGGAAAGAGAGAGAGCGACTGGGGGGGGAAGAGACAGCGTGACTGGGGGGAAGAGAGATCGCGACTGGGGGGAAGAGAGAGAGCGACTGGGGGGAAGAGACAGCGCGACTGGGGGGAAGAGAGAGCGCGACTGGGGGGAAGAGAGAGAGAGACTAGGGCAAGAGAGAGAGCGACTGGGAGGAAGATAGAGAGCGACTGGGGGGAAGAGAGAGAGCGACTGGGGGGAAGAGAGAGAGCGACTGGGGGGAAAGAGAGAGCGCCTGAGGTGGAAGAGAGAGAGCGACTGGGGGGAAGATAGCGTGCGACTGGGGGAAGAGAGAGAGCGGCTGGGGGGAAGAGAGAGAGTGACTGGGGGGAAGAGAGAGAGCGACTGGGGGGAAGAGAGAGAGCGACTGGGGGGAAGACAGAGAGCGACTGGGGGGATGAGAGAGAGCGAGTGGGGGGAAGAGAGAGAGCGACTGGGGGAAGAGAGAGAGCGACTGGGGGGAAGAGAGAGAGCGACTGGGGGGAAGAGAGAGAGCGACCGTGGGGAAGAGAGAGAGCGACTGGGGGGAAGAGAGAGAGCGACTGGGGGGATGAGAGAGAGCGAGTGGGGGGAAGAGAGAGAGTGACTGGGGGGAAGAGAGAGAGCGACTGGGGGGATGAGAGAGAGCGACTGGGGGAAGAGAGAGAGCGACCGTGGGGAAGAGAGAGAGCAACTGGGGGGGAAGAGAGAGAGCGACTGGGGGGAAGAGAGAGATCGACTGGGGGGGAAGAGAGAGTGACTGGGGGGAAGAGAGAGAGTGACTGGGGGAAGAGAGAGAGCGACTGGGGGTAAGAGAGAGAGCAACTGGGGGGAAGAGAGAGAGTGACTGGGGGAAGAGAGAGATCGACCATGGGGAAGAGAGAGAGCGACTGGGGCAAGAGAGACAGCGACTGGGGGGATGAGCGAGAGCGACTGGGGGGAAGAGAGCGTGCGACTGGGGGAAGAGAGAGAGCGACTGGGGGGAAGAGAGAGAGCGACTGGGGGGGAGAGTGAGAGCGACTGGGGGGAAGACAGAAAGAGAGACTGGGGCAAGAGAGAGAGCGACTGGGGGGATGAGCGACAGCGACTGGAGCGAAGAGAGCGTGCGACTGGGGGAAGAGAGAGAGCGACTGGGGGGAAGAGAGAGAGCGACTGGGGGGAAGACAGAGAGCGACTGGGGGGAAGAGAGAGAGACTGGGGGGAAGATAGAGAGCGACTGGGGGTTAGAGAGAGAGCGACTGGGGCGAAGAGAGAGAGCGACTGAGGGGGAAGAGAGAGAGCGACTTTGGGGAAGAGAGACCGCGACTGGGGGAAGGAGAGAGAGCGACTGGGGGGAAGAGACAGCGCCTGGGGGGAAGAGAGAGAGTGAATCGGGGGAAGAAAGAGAGCGACTGGGGGGAAGAGAGAGAGCGACGGGGGAAGAGAGAGAGCGACGGGGGTAAGAGAGAGACCGACTGGGGGGATGAGAGAGAGCGAGTGGGGGGAAGAGAGAGCGACTGGGGGGAAGAGAGAGAGCGACTGGGGGGAAGAGAGAGAGTGACTGGGGGGAAGAGAGAGAGCGACTGGGGGGATGAGAGAGAGCGAGCGGGGGGAAGAGAGAGCGACTGGGGGGAAGAGAGAGAGCGACTGGGGGGAAGAGAGAGAGTGACTGGGGGGAAGAGAGGGTGCGACTGGGGGGAAGAGAGTGAGCGACTGTGGGGAAGAGAGAGAGCGACTGGGGGGAAGAGAGAGAGCGACTGGGGGGATGAGAGAGCGCGACTGGGGGGAAGAGAGCGTGCGACTGGGGGAGAGAGAGAGCGACTGCGGGGAAGAGAGAGAGCGACTGGGGGGAAGAGAGAGCGCGACTGGGGGGAAGAGAGAGAGCGACTGGGGGGAAGAGACAGCGCGACTGGGGGGAAGAGAGAGCGCGACTGGGGGGAAGAGAGAGAGCGACTGGGGGGAAGAGAGAGAGAGGCTGAGGGACGACTGAGAGCGACTGTGGGGAAGAGAGAGAGCGACTGGGGGGAAGAGAGAGAGAGACTGGGGCAAGAGAGAGAGCGACTGGGAGGAAGATAGAGAGTGACTGGGGGGAAGAGAGAGAGCGACTGGGGGGAAGAGAGAGAGCGACTGGGGGCAAAGAGAGAGCGCCTGAGGGGGAAGAGAGAGAGCGACTGGGGGGAAGATGGCGTGCGACTGGGGGAAGAGAGAGAGCGGCTGGGGGGAAGAGAGAGAGTGACTGGGGGGAAGAGAGAGAGCGACTGGGGGGAAGAGAGAGAGCGACTGGGGGGAAGACAGAGAGCGACTGGGCGGATGAGAGAGAGTGACTGGGGGAACAGAGAGAGTGACTGGAGGGAAGAGAGAGAGCGACTGGGGGGAAGAGAGAGAGCGACTGAGGGACGACTGAGAGCGACTGTGGGGAAGAGAGAGAGCGACTGGGGGGAAGAGAGAGAGCGACTGGGGGGAAGAGAGAGAGCGACTGGGGGGAAAGAGAGAGCGCCTGAGGGGGAAGAGAGAGAGCGACTGAGGGGAAGATATCGTGCGACTGGGGGAAGAGAGAGAGCGACTGGGGTGAAGAGAGAGAGTGACTGGGGGGAGGACAGAGAGCGACTGGGGGGATGAGAGAGAGCGAGTGGGGGGAAGAGAGAGAGCGACTGGGGGAAGAGAGAGAGCGATTGGGGGGAAGAGAGAGAGCGACTGGGGGGAAAAGAGAGAGCGACCGTGGGGAAGAGAGAGAGCGACTGGGGGGAAGAGAGAGAGCGATTGGCGGGATGAGAGAGAGCGAGTGGGGGGAAGAGAGTGAGTGACTGGGGGGAAGAGAGAGCGACTGGGGGGAAGAGAGAGAGCGACTGGGGGAAGAGAGAGAGCGACCGCGGGGAAGAGAGAGAGCAACTGGGGGGGAAGAGAGAGAGCGACTGGGGGGAAGAGAGAGAGCGACTGGGGGGGAAGAGAGAGTGACTGGGGGGAAGAGAGAGAGTGACTGGGGGAAGAGAGAGAGGGACTGGGGGTAAGAGAGAGAGCGACTGGGGGGAAGAGAGAGAGTGACTGGGGGAAGAGAGAGATCGACCGTGGGGAAGAGAGAGAGCGACTGGGGGGAAGAGAGAGCGCGACTGGGGGGAAGAGAGAGAGCGACTGGGGGGAAGAGAGAGAGCGGCTGGTGGGAAGAGAGAGAGACTGGGGGGAAGATAGAGAGCGACTGGGGGGAAGAGAGAGAGCGACTGGGGCGAAGAGAGAGAGCGACTGAGGGGAAGAGAGAGAGCGACGGGGGGAAGAGAGCGAGCGACTGGGGGGGAAAGAGAGAGCGACTGAGGGGGAAGAGGGAGAGCGACTGGGGTGAAGAGAGCGTGCGACTGGGGGAAGAGAGAGAGCGACTGGGGGGAAGAGAGAGAGCGACTGGGTGAAGAGCGAGAGCGACTGGGGGGAATAGAGAGAGCGACTGGGAGGAGGAGAGAGAGCGACTGGGGGGATGAGAGAGATCGAGTGGGGGGAAGAGAGAGAGTGACTGGGGGAAGAGAGAGAGCGACTGGGGGGAAGAGAGAGAGCGACCGGGGGGTAGAGAGAGAGCGACCGTGGGGAAGAGAGAGAGCGACTGGGGGGATGAAAGAGAGCGACTGGGGGGATGAGAGAGAGCGAGTGGGGGGAAGAGAGAGAGCGACCGTGGGGAAGAGAGAGAGCGACTGGGGGGGAAGAGAGAGAGCGACTGGGGGGAAGAGAGAGAGCGACTGGGGGGGAAGAGAGAGTGTCTGCGGTGAAGAGAGAGAGCGACGGGGGGAAGAGAGAGAGCGACTGGGGGTAAGAGAGAGAGCGACTGTGGGGAAGAGAGAGCGCGACTGGGGGGAAGAGAGAGAGCGACTGGGGGGAAGAGAGCGTGTGACTGGGGGAAAGAGAGAGAGCGACTGGGGGGGGAAGAGACAGCGTGACTGGGGGGAAGAGAGAGCGCGACTGGGGGGAAGAGAGAGAGCGACTGGGGGGAAGAGACAGCGCGACTGGGGGGAAGAGAGAGCGCGACTGGGGGGAAGAGAGAGAGAGACTAGGGCAAGAGAGAGAGCGACTGAGAGGAAGATAGAGAGCGACTGGGGGGAAGAGAGAGAGCGACTGGGGGGAAGAGAGAGAGCGACTGGGGGGAAAGAGAGAGCGCCTGAGGTGGAAGAGAGAGAGCGACTGGGGGGAAGATAGCGTGCGACTGGGGGAAGAGAGAGAGCGGCTGGGGGGAAGAGAGAGAGTGACTGGGGGGAAGAGAGAGAGCGACTGGGGGGAAGAGAGAGAGCGACTGGGGGGAAGACAGAGAGCGACTGGGGGGATGAGAGAGAGCGAGTGGGGGGAAGAGAGAGAGCGACTGGGGGAAGAGAGAGAGCGACTGGGGGGAAGAGAGAGAGCGACTGGGGGGAAGAGAGAGAGCGACCGTGGGGAAGAGAGAGAGCGACTGGGGGGAAGAGAGAGAGCGACTGGGGGGATGAGAGAGAGCGAGTGGGGGGAAGAGAGAGAGTGACTGGGGGGAAGAGAGAGAGCGACTGGGGGGATGAGAGAGAGCGACTGGGGGAAGAGAGAGAGCGACCGTGGGGAAGAGAGAGAGCAACTGGGGGGGAAGAGAGAGAGCGACTGGGGGGAAGAGAGAGATCGACTGGGGGGGAAGAGAGAGTGACTGGGGGGAAGAGAGAGAGTGACTGGGGGAAGAGAGAGAGCGACTGGGGGTAAGAGAGAGAGCGACTGGGGGGAAGAGAGAGAGTGACTGGGGGAAGAGAGAGATCGACCGTGGGGAAGAGAGAGAGCGACTGGGGCAAGAGAGAGAGCGACTGGGGGGATGAGCGAGAGCGACTGGGGGGAAGAGAGCGTGCGACTGGGGGAAGAGAGAGAGCGACTGGGGGGAAGAGAGAGAGCGACTGGGGGGGAGAGTGAGAGCGACTGGGGGGAAGACAGAAAGAGAGACTGGGGCAAGAGAGAGAGCGACTGGGGGTATGAGCGACAGCGACTGGAGCGAAGAGAGCGTGCGACTGGGGGAAGAGAGAGAGCGACTGGGGGGAAGAGAGAGAGCGACTGGGGGGAAGACAGAGAGCGACTGGGGGGAAGAGAGAGAGACTGGGGGGAAGATAGAGAGCGACTGGGGGTTAGAGAGAGAGCGACTGGGGCGAAGAGAGAGAGCGACTGAGGGGGAAGAGAGAGAGCGACTTTGGGGAAGAGAGACCGCGACTGGGGGAAGGAGAGAGAGCGACTGGGGGGAAGAGACAGCGCCTGGGGGGAAGAGAGAGAGTGAATCGGGGGAAGAAAGAGAGCGACTGGGGGGAAGAGAGAGAGCGACGGGGGAAGAGAGAGAGCGACGGGGGGAAGAGAGAGACCGACTGGGGGGATGAGAGAGAGCGAGTGGGGGGAAGAGAGAGCGACTGGGGGGAAGAGAGAGAGCGACTGGGGGGAAGAGAGAGAGTGACTGGGGGGAAGAGAGAGAGCGACTGGGGGGATGAGAGAGAGCGAGCGGGGGGAAGAGAGAGCGACTGGGGGGAAGAGAGAGAGCGACTGGGGGGAAGAGAGAGAGTGACTGGGGGGAAGAGAGGGTGCGACTGGGGGGAAGAGAGTGAGCGACTGTGGGGAAGAGAGAGAGCGACTGGGGGGAAGAGAGAGAGCGACTGGGGGGATGAGAGAGCGCGACTGGGGGGAAGAGAGCGTGCGACTGGGGAGAGAGAGAGCGACTGCGGGGAAGAGAGAGAGCGACTGGGGGGAAGAGAGAGCGCGACTGGGGGGAAGAGAGAGAGCGACTGGGGGGAAGAGACAGCGCGACTGGGGGGAAGAGAGAGCGCGACTGGGGGGAAGAGAGAGAGCGACTGGGGGGAAGAGAGAGAGAGGCTGAGGGACGACTGAGAGCGACTGTGGGGAAGAGAGAGAGCGACTGGGGGGAAGAGAGAGAGAGACTGGGGCAAGAGAGAGAGCGACTGGGAGGAAGATAGAGAGTGACTGGGGGGAAGAGAGAGAGCGACTGGGGGGAAGAGAGAGAGCGACTGGGGGCAAAGAGAGAGCGCCTGAGGGGGAAGAGAGAGAGCGACTGGGGGGAAGATGGCGTGCGACTGGGGGAAGAGAGAGAGCGGCTGGGGGGAAGAGAGAGAGTGACTGGGGGGAAGAGAGAGAGCGACTGGGGGGAAGAGAGAGAGCGACTGGGGGGAAGACAGAGAGCGACTGGGCGGATGAGAGAGAGTGACTGGGGGAACAGAGAGAGTGACTGGAGGGAAGAGAGAGAGCGACTGGGGGGAAGAGAGAGAGCGACTGAGGGACGACTGAGAGCGACTGTGGGGAAGAGAGCATCTGACAGGGGGACTAGAGAGAGCGGCTGCGGGGAAGAGAGGGAGCGACTGGGGGGAAGAGAGAGCGACTGGGGGGAAGAGAGAGAGCGACTGGGGGGAAGAGAGAGAGCGACTGGGGGGAAGAGAGAGCGACTGGGGGGAAGAGAGAGAGCGACTGGGGGGAAGAGAGAGAGCGACTGGGGGAAGAGAGAGCGACTGGGGGGAAGAGAGAGAGCAACTGGGGGAAGAGAGAGAGTGACTGGGGGGAAGAGAGAGCGCGACTGGGGGGAAGAGAGAGAGCGACTGGGGGGAAGAGAGAGAGCGACTGGGGGGAAGAGAGAGAGCGACTGGGGGGAAGAGAGAGAGCGACTGAGGGGGACGAGAGAGAGCGACTGGGGGGAAGAGAGCGTGCTACTGGGGGAAGAGAGAGAGCGACTGAGGGGGAAGAGATAGCGCGACTTGGGGGAAGAGAGAGCGCGACTGGGGGAAAAAAAAAGAGCGACTGGGGGGAACAGAGAGAGCGACTGGAGGGAAGAGAGAGAGCGACTGGAGGGAAGAGAGAGAGCGACTGGGGGGAAGAGAGAGAGCGACGGGGGTGAAGAGAGAGAGCGACTGGGGGGAAGAGAGAGAGTGACTGGGGGGAAGAGAGAGAGAGACTGGGGCAAGAGGGAGAGCGACTGGGAGGAAGAGAGAGAGCGACTGGGGGGATGAGAGAGAGCGACTGGGGGGAAGAGAGAGAGCGACTTGGGGGGAAGAGAGAGAGCGACTGAGGGGGAAGAGAGAGAGCGACTGGGGGGAAGAGAGCGTGCGACTGGGGGAAGAGAGAGAGCGACTGGGGGGAAGAGAGAGAGCGACTGGGGGGAAGAGAGGGAGCGACTGGGGGGAAGAGAGAGAGCGACTGGGGGGAAGAGAGAGAGCGACTGGGGGGAAGAGAGAGAGCGACTGGGGGATGAGAGAGAGCGAGTGGGGGGAAGAGAGAGCGACTGGGGGGAAGAGAGAGAGTGACTGGGGGGAAGAGAGAGAGTGACTGGGGGGAAGAGAGGGAGCGACTGGGGGAAGAGAGTGAGCGACTGTGGGGAAGAGAGAGAGCGACTGGGGGGAAGAGAGAGAGCGACTGGGGTGATGAGAGAGAGCGACTGGGGGGAAGAGAGCGTGCGACTGGGGGAGAGAGAGAGCGACTGCGGGGAAGAGAGAGAGCAACTGGGGGGAAGAGAGAGAGTGACTGGGGGGAAGAGAGCGAGCGACTGGGGGGAAGAGAACGACTGGGGGGAAGAGAAAGTGCGACTGGGGAAGATAGAGAGCGACTGGGGGTAAGAGAGTGAGCGACTGGGGGGAAGAGAGAGAGTGACTGGGGGGAAGAGAGAGAGCGACAGTGGGGAAGAGAGAGAGCGACTGGGGGGAAGAGAGAGCGCGACTGGGGGGAAGAGAGAGAGCGACTGGGGGAAGAAAGAGAGCGACTGGGGGGGAAGAGAGAGAGCGACTGGGTGGAAGAGAGAGAGCGACTGAGGGGGAAGAGAGAGAGCGACTGGGGGGAAGAGAGCGTGTGACTGGGGGGAAGAGAGAGCGCGACTGGGGGAAGTGAGAGAGCGACTGGGGGAACAGAGAGAGTGACTGGAGGGAAGAGAGACAGCGACTGGGGGGAAGAGAGAGAGCGACTGAGGGACGACTGAGAGCGACTGTGGGGAAGAGAGAGAGCGACTGGGGGGAAGAGAGAGAGCGACGGGAGGAAGAGAGCGAGCGACTGGGGGGGAAAGAGAAAGCGAATGAGGGGGAAGAGGGAGAGCGACTGGGGGGAAGAGAGCGTGCGACTGGGGGAAGAGAGAGAGCGACTGGGGGGAAGAGAGAGAGCGACTGGGGGGAAGAGAGAGAGCAACTGGGGGGAATACAGAGAGCGACTGGGAGGAGGAGAGAGAGCGACTGGGGGGATGAGAGAGATCGAGTGGGGGGAAGAGAGAGAGTGACTGGGGGAAGAGAGAGAGCGACTGGGGGGAAGAGAGAGAGCGACTGGGGGGAAGAGAGAGAGCGACTGGGGGGAAGAGAGCGTGCGACTGGTGGAGAGACAGAGCGACTGCGGGGAAGAGAGAAAGCGACTGGGGGGAAGAGAGAGAATGACTGGGGGGAAGAGAGAGAGCGACTGGGGGGAAGAGAGAGAGCGACTGGGGGGAAGAGAACGACTGGGGGGAAGAGAAAGTGCGACTGGGGAAGAGAGTGAGCGACTGGGGGGAAGAGAGAGAGTAACTTGGGGGAAGAGAGAGAGCGACAGTGGGGAAGAGAGAGAGCGACTGGGGGGAAGAGAGAGCGCGACTGGGGGGAAGAGAGAGAGCGACTGGGGGGAAGAGAGAGAGCGACTGCGGGGAAGAGAGAGAGCGACTGGGTGGAAGAGAGAGAGCGACTGATGGGGAAGAGAGAGAGCGACTGGGGGGAAGAGAGCGTGTGACTGAGGGGGAAGAGAGAGAGCGACTGGGGGGAAGAGAGAGAGCGACTGGGGGAAGAGAGTGAGCGACTTGGGGGAAGAGAGAGAGCGACTGGGGGGAAGAGAGAGAGCGACTGGGGGGAAGAGAGAGAGCGACTGGGGGGAAGACAGAGAGCGACTGGGGGGAAGAGAGAGAGAGAATGGGGAAGAGAGAGAGCGACTGGGGGAAGAGAGAGAGCGACTGGGGCGAAGAGAGAGAGCGACTGGTGGGAATAGAGAGAGCGAGTGGGGGAAGAGGGAGCACGAATGTGGGGACGAGAGAGCGTGACTGTGGGGAAGAGAGAGCGCGACTTGGGGGAAGAAAGACAGCGACTGGGGGGAAGAGAGAGCGCGACTGGGGGGGAAGAGAGAGCGGGACTGGCGGGAAGAGAGAGAGCGACTGGGGGGAGCAGAGAGAGCGACATGGGGGAAGGGAGAGAGCGATTGGGTGGAAGAGAGAGAGCGACTGGGGGAAGACAGAGAGCGACTGTGGGGAAGAGAGAGAGCGACTGGGGGAAGAGAGAGAGCGACTGGGGGAAGAGAGAGAGCGACTGTGGGGAAGAGAGAGAGCGACTGGGGGGAAGAGAGAAAGAGAGACTGGGGCAAGAGAGAGAGTGACAGGGAGGAAGAGAGAGAGCGACTGGGGGGAAGAGAGAGAGTGACTGGGGGGAAGAGAGAGAGCAACTGCGGGGGAAGAGAGAGAGCGACTGAAGGGGAAGAGAGAGAGCGACTGGGGGGAAGAGAGACCGCGACTGGGGGAAAGAGAGAGAGCGACTGGGGGGAAGAGAGAGAGCGACTGGGGGGAAGAGAGAGCGACTGGGGGGAAGAGAGAGAGCGACTGGGGGGAAGAGAGAGAGCGACTGGGGGGAAGAGAGAGCGACTGGGGGGAAGAGAGAGAGCGACTGGGGGAAGAGAGAGAGTGACTGGGGGGAAGAGAGAGCGCGACTGGGGGGAAGAGAGAGAGCGACTGGGGGGAAGAGAGAAAGCGACTGGGGGGAAGAGAGAGAGCGACTGGGGGGAAGAGAGATAGCGACTGAGGGGGACGAGAGAGAGCGACTGGGGGGAAGAGAGCGCGACTGGGGGGAAGGGAGAGCGCGACTGGTGGGAAGAGAGAGTGCGACTGGGGGGAAGGGAGAGCGCGACTGGGGGGAAGAGAGAGCGCGACTGGGAGGAAGAGAGAGCGCGACTGGGGGAAGAGAGAGAGCGACTGGGGGGAAGAGAGAGCGCGACAGGGTGGAAGAGAGTGCGCGAATGGGGGAAACAGAGAGCGCAACTGGGGGGAATAGATAGCGCGACGGGGGGAAGAGAGAGAGCGACTGGTGGGAAGAGAGAGAGCGACTGGGGGGAAGAGAGAGAGCGACTGGGGGGAGAGAGAGAGCGACTGGGGGGAAGAGAGAGAGCGACTGCGGGGAAGAGAGAGAGCGACTGGGGGGAAGAGAGAGAGCGACTGCGGGGAAAAGAGAGCGCGACTGGGGGGAAGAGAGAGCGCGACTGGGGGGAAGAGAGAGCGCGACTGAGGGGAAGAGAGAGCGCGACTGGGGGGAAGGGAGAGAACATCTGGGGGGAAGAGAGAGCGCGACTGGGGGGGAATAGAGAGCACGACTGGCGGGAAGAGAGAGCGTGAATGGGGGGAAGAGAGAGTGCGACTGGGAGGAGGAGAGAGCGCGACTGTGGGGAAGAGAGAGAGCGACTGGGGGGAAGAGCGAGAGCGACGGGGGAAAGAGAGCGAGCGACTGGGGGGAAATTGATAGCGACTGAGGGGGAAGAGGGAGAGCGACTGGGGGGAAGAGAGCGTGCGACTGGGGGAAGAGAGAGAGCGACTGGGGGGAAGAGAGAGAGCGACTGTGGGGAAGAGAGAGAGCGACTGGGGGGAAGAGAGAGAGCGACTGTGGGGAAGAGAGAGAGCGACTGGGGGGAAGAGAGAGATCGACTGTGGGGAAGAGAGAGAGCGACTGGGGGGAAGAGAGAATGCGACTGTGGGGAAGAGAGAGAGCGACGGGGAGGAAGAGAGAGAGCAACTGGGAGGAAGAGAGAGAGCGACTGGGGGGAAGAGAGAGAGCGACTGTGGGGAAGCGAGTGAGCAACTGGGGGGAAGAGAGAGAGCGACTGTGGGGAAGAGAGAGAGCGACTGGGGGGGAAGAGAGAGACCGGCTGGGGGTAAGAGAGACTGCGACTGGGGGGAAGAGAGAGAGCGACTGGGGGGAAGGGAGAGAGCGAATGGGGGAAGAGAGAGGGTGACTGGGAGGAAGAGAGAGAGCGACTGGGGGGAAGGGAGAGAACGACTGGGAGGAAGAGAGAGAGCGACTGGGGGGAAGAGAGAGAGCGACAGAGGGGGAAGAGAGAGAGTGACTGGGGTTAAGAGAGAGAGCAACTGGGGGGAAGAGAGAGAGCGACAGCGGGGAAGAGAGAGCGACAGGGGGGAAGAGAGGGAGCGACGGGGGCAAGAGCGAGAGCGACTGGGGAAAAGAGAGAGAGCGAATGGGGGAAAGAGAGAGAGCGACTGTGGGGATGAGAGAGAGCGACTGGGGGGAAGAGAGAGAGGGACTGGAGGGAAGAGATAGAGCGACTGGGGGGAAGAGAGCGACTGGGGGGAAGAGAGAGAACGACTGGGGGGAAGAGAGAGAGCGACTGGGGGGAATAGAGAGAGCGACTGGGGGGAAGAGAGAGAGCGACTCGGAGGAAGAGAGAGCGCGACTGGGGGGAAGAGAGAGCGCGACTGGCGGGAAAAGAGAGCGTGACTGGGGGGAAGAGTGAGCGCGACTGGTGGGAAGAGAGAGCGCGACTGGGGGGAAGAGAGAACGCGACTGGGGGGAAGAGAGAGCGCGACTGGGGGGAAGAGAGAGCGCGACTGGGGGGAAGAGAGAACGCGACTGGGGGGAAGAGAGAGCGCGACTGGGGGGAAGAGAGAGCACGACTGGGGGGAAGAGAGAGTGCGAATGTGGGGAAGAGAGAGAGCGTCGGGGAGGAAGAGAGAGCGCGACTGGGGGGAAGAGAGAGAGCAACTGGGAGGAAGAGAGAGAGCGACTGGGGGGAAGAGAGAGAGCGACTGTGGGGAAGCGAGTGAGCGACTGGGGGGAAGAGAGAGAGCGACTGTGGGGAAGAGAGAGAGCTACTGGGGGGAAGAGAGAGAGCGACTGTGGGGAAGAGAGAGAGCGACTGGGGGGAAGAGAGAGTGCGACTGTGGGGAAGAGAGAGAGCGTCGGGGAGGAAGAGAGAGCGCGACTGGGGGGAAGAGAGAGAGCAACTGGGAGGAAGAGAGAGAGCGACTGGGGGGAAGAGAGAGAGAGACTGTGGGGAAGCGAAGTGAGCGACTGGGGGGAAGAGAGAGAGCGACTGGGAGGAAGAGAAAGGCGGCTGCGGGGAAGAGAGAGCACGACTGGGAGGAAGAGAGACCGCGACTGGGGGGAAGAGAGAGCGCGACTGGGGGGAAGAGAGAGCGCGACTGGGTGGAAGAGAGTGCGCGAATGGTGGAAGAGTGAGAGCAACTGGGAGGAAGAGAGAGAGCGACTGGGGAAGAGAGAGAGCGACTGTGGGGAAGAGAGAGTGCGACTGTGGGGAAGAGAGAGAGCGACTGGGGGGAAGAGAGAGAGCGACTGGGGGGGAGAGAGAGAGCGGCTGGGGGTAAGAGAGACTGCGACTGGGGGGAAGAGAGAGAGCGACTGGGGAGAAGAGAGAGAGCGACTGTGAGGAAGAGAAAGGCGGCTGCGGGGAAGAGAGAGCACGACTGGGAAGAAGAGAGAGCGCGACTGGGGGGAATAGAGAGCGCGACTGGGGGGAAGAGAGAGCGCGACTGGGTGGAAGAGAGTGCGCGAATGGTGGAAGAGTGAGAGCAACTGGGAGGAAGAGAGAGAGCGACTGGGGAAGAGAGAGAGCGACTGTGGGGAAGAGAGAGAGCGACTGGGGGGAAGAGAGAGTGCGACTGTGGGGAAGAGAGAGAGCGACTGGGGGGAAGAGAGAGAGCGACTGGGGGGAAGAGAGAGTGCGACTGGGGGGAAGAGAGAGAGCGACTGGGGGGAAGAGAGAGAGCGGCTGGGGGGAAGAGAGAGAGCGGCTGGGGGGAAGAGAGAGAGCGACTGGGAGGAAGAGAGAGAGCAACTGGGGGGAAGAGAGAGAGCGACTGTGGGGAAGAGAGTGAGCGACTGGGGGGAAGAGAGAGAGCGACTGTGGGGAAGAGAGAGAGCGACTGTGGGGAAGAGAGTGAGCGACTGGGGGGAAGAGAGAGAGCGGCTGTGGGGAAGAGAGAGAGCGACTGGGAGGAAGAGAGAGAGCGACTGGGGGGAAGAGAGACTGCGACTGGGGGGAAGAGAGTGAGCGACTGGGGGGAAGAGAGAGAGTGACTGTGGGGAAGAGAGAGAGCGACTGGGGGGAAGAGATTGAGCGACTGGGGGGAAGAGAGAGAGCGACTGTGGGGAAGAGAGAGAGCGACGGGGGGAAGAGAGAGAGCGACTGGGGGGAAGAGAGACTGCGACTGGGGGGAAGAGAGAGAGGGACTGGGGGGAAGAGAGAGAGCGAATGGGGAAGAGAGAGGGTGACTGGGAGGAAGAGAGAGAGCGACCGGGGGGAAGGGAGAGAGCGACTGGGGGGAAGAGAGAGAGCGACTGGGGGGGACGAGAGAGAGCGACAGAGGGGGAAGAGAGAGAGCGACTGGGGTTAAGAGAGAGAGCGAATGGGGGAAAGAGAGAGAGCGACTGGGGGGATGAGAGAGAGCGACTGGGGAAAAGAGAGAGAGCGAATGGGGGAAAGAGAGAGAGCGACTGGGGGGATGAGAGAGAGCGATTGGGGGGAAGAGAGAGCGGGACTGGAGGGAAGAGAGAGAGCGACTGGGGGGTAGAGAGAGCGACTGGGGGGAAGAGAGAGAGCGACTGGGGGTAATAGAGAGAGTGACTGGGGGAAAGAGAGAGAGCGACTGGGGGAAGAGAGAGAGCGACTGGGGGGAAAGAGAGAGAGCGACGGGGATAAGTGAGAGAGCGACTGGGGGGAAGAGAGAGCATGACTGGTGGGAAGAGAGAGCGCGACTGGGGGGAAGAGAGAGCGCGACTGCGGGGAAGAGAGAGCCCGACAGAGGGGGAAGAGAGAGAGCGACTGGGGTTAAGAGAGAGAGCGACTGGGGGGAAGAGAGGGAGCGACGGGGGGGAATAGAGAGAGCAACTGGGGGAAAGAGAGAGAGCGACGGGGAGAAGTGAGAGAGCGACTGGGGGAAGAGAGAGAGCGACTGGGGGGAAAGAGAGAGAGCGACGGGGAGAAGTGAGAGAGCGACTGGGGGGAAGAGAGAGCATGACTGGTGGGAAGAGAGAGCGCGACTGGGGGGAAGAGAGAGCGCATCTGCGGGGAAGAGAGAGCCCGACAGAGGGGGAAGAGAGAGAGCGACTGGGGTTAAGAGAGAGAGCGACTGGGGGGAAGAGAGGGAGCGACTGGGGGGAAAGAGAGAGAGCGATGGGGAGAAGTGAGAGAGCGACTGGGGGAAGAGAGAGAGCGACTGGGGTTAAGAGAGAGAGCGACTGGGGGGATGAGAGAGAGCGACTGGGAGGAAAGAGAGAGAGCGATGGGGAGAAGTGAGAGAGCGACTGGGGGAAGAGAGAGAGCGACTGGGGGGAAGAGAGATTGCGACTGGGGAGAAGAGAGAGAGCGACAGGGTTGAAGAGAGAGGCGGCTGCGCGGAAGAGAGAGAGCGACTGGGGGGAAGAGAGAGAGCGACTGGCGGGAAAAGAGAACGTGACTGGGGGGAAGAGAGAGCGCGACTGGGGAGAAGAGAGAGAGCGACAGGGTTGAAGAGAGAGGCGGCTGCGGGGAAGAGAGAGAGCGACTGGGGGAAGAGAGAGAGCGACTGTGGGGAAGAGAGAGCACGACTGGGGGGAAGAGAGAGCGCAACTGGGGGGAAGAGAGAGCGCGACTGGAGGGATGACAGAGCGCGAATGGGGGGAATAGAGAGTGTGACTGGGGGGAAGAGAGAGAGCGACTGGGGGAAGAGAGAGCGTGACTGTGGGGAGGAGAGTGCGCGACTGGGTGAAAGAGAGAGCGCAACTGGGGGGAATAGATAGCGTGACTGGGGGGAAGAGAGAGAGCGACTGGGGGGAAGAGAGAGAGCGTCTGGGGGGAAGAGAGAGAGGGACTGGGGGGAAGAGAGAGAGCGACTGGGGGGAAGAGAGAGCGACTGGGGGGAAGGGAGAGAGCGACTGGGGGGAAGAGAGAGAGCGACTGGGGGAAGAGAGAGAGCGACTGGGGGGAAGAGAGATTGCGACTGGGCAGGAAAGAGAGAGCGACTGGGTGGAAGAGAAAGGCGGCTGCGGGGAAGAGAGAGAGCGACTGGGGGGAAGAGAGAGCGCGACTGGGGGGAAGAGACAGCGCAACTGGTGGGAAGAGAGAGCGCGACTGGGGGGAAGAGAGAGCGCGACTGGGGGGAAGAGAGAGCGCGACTGGGGGGAAGAGAGAGCGCGACTGGGGGGAAGAGAGAGCGCGACAGGGTGGAAGAGAGTGCGCGAATGGGGGAAAGAGAGAGCGCAACTGGGGGGAATAGATAGCACGACGGGGGGATGAGAGAGAGCGACTGGTGGGTAGAGAGAGAGCGACTGGGGGGAAGAGAGAGAGCGACTGGGGGGAGAGAGAGAGCGACTGGGGGGAAGAGAGAGAGCGACTGCGGGGAAGAGAGAGAGCGACTGGGGGGAAGAGAGAGAGCGACTGCGGGGAAGAGAGAGCGCGACTGGGGGGAAGAGAGAGCGCGACTGGGGGGAAGAGAGGGCGCCACTGAGGGGAAGAGAGATCGCGACTGGGGGGAAGGGAGAGAACATCTGGGGGGAAGAGAGAGCGCGACTGGGGGGGAAGAGAGAGCACGACTGGCGGGAAGAGAGAGCGAGAATGGAGGAAGAGAGAGTGCGACTGGGAGGAGGAGAGAGCGCGACTGTGGGGAAGAGAGAGAGCGACTGGGAGGAAGAGAGAGTGCGACTGGGGGAAGAGTGAGAGCAACTGGGAGGAAGAGAGAGAGCGACTGGGGAAGAGAGAGAGCGACTGTGGGGAAGAGAGAGAGCGACTGGGGGGAAGAGAGAGAGCGACTGGGGGGAAGAGAGAGTGCGACTGGGGGGAAGAGAGAGAGCGACTGGGGGGAAGAGAGAGAGCGGCTGGGGGGAAGAGAGAGAGCGACTGGGGGGAAGAGAGAGAGCGACTGGGAGGAAAGAGAGAGCAACTGGGGGGAAGAGAGAGAGCGACTGTGGGGAAGAGAGTGAGCGACTGGGGGGAAGAGAGAGAGCGACTGTGGGGAAGAGAGAGAGCGACTGTGGGGAAGAGAGTGAGCGACTGGGGGGAAGAGAGAGAGCGGCTGTGGGGAAGAGAGAGAGCGACTGGGAGGAAGAGAGAGAGCGACTGGGGGGAAGAGAGACTGCGACTGGGGGGAAGAGAGTGAGCGACTGGGGGGAAGAGAGAAAGTGACTGTGGGGAAGAGAGAGAGCGACTGGGGGGAAGAGATTGAGCGACTGGGGGGAAGAGAGAGAGCGACTGTGGGGAAGAGAGAGAGCGACGGGGGGAAGAGAGAGAGCGACTGGGGGGAAGAGAGACAGCGACTGGGGGGAAGAGAGAGAGGGACTGGGGGGAAGAGAGAGAGCGAATGGGGAAGAGAGAGGGTGACTGGGAGGAAGAGAGAGAGCGACCGGGGGGAAGGGAGAGAGCGACTGGGGGGAAGAGAGAGAGCGACTGGGGGGGACGAGAGAGAGCGACAGAGGGGGAAGAGAGAGAGCGACTGGGGTTAAGAGAGAGAGCGAATGGGGGAAAGAGAGAGAGCGACTGGTGGGATGAGAGAGAGCGACTGGGGAAAAGAGAGAGAGCGAATGGGGGAAAGAGAGAGAGCGACTGGGGGGATGAGAGAGAGCGATTGGGGAGAAGAGAGAGCGGGACTGGAGGGAAGAGAGAGAGCGACTGGGGGGAAGAGAGAGCGACTGGGGGGAAGAGAGAGAGCGACTGGGGGTAATAGAGAGAGTGACTGGGGGAAAGAGAGAGCGACTGGGGGAAGAGAGAGAGCGACTGGGGGGAAAGAGAGAGAGCGACGGGGATAAGTGAGAGAGCGACTGGGGGGAAGAGAGAGCATGACTGGTGGGAAGAGAGAGCGTGACTGGGGGGAAGAGAGAGCGCGACTGCGGGGAAGAGAGAGCCCGACAGAGGGGGAAGAGAGAGAGCGACTGGGGTTAAGAGAGAGAGCGACTGGGGGGAAGAGAGGGAGCGACGGGGGGGAATAGAGAGAGCAACTGGGGGAAAGAGAGAGAGCGATGGGGAGAAGTGAGAGAGCGACTGGGGGAAGAGAGAGAGCGACTGGGGGGAAAGAGAGAGAGCGACGGGGAGAAGTGAGAGAGCGACTGGGGGGAAGAGAGAGCATGACTGGTGGGAAGAGAGAGCGCGACTGGGGGGAAGAAAGAGCGCGTCTGCGGGGAAGAGAGAACCCGACAGAGGGGGAAGAGAGAGAGCGACTGGGGTTAAGAGAGAGAGCGACTGGGGGGAAGAGAGGGAGCGACTGGGGGGAAAGAGAGAGAGCGATGGGGAGAAGTGAGAGAGCGACTGGGGGAATAGAGAGAGCGACTGGGGTTAAGAGAGAGAGCGACTGGGGGGATGAGAGAGAGCGACTGGGGGGAAAGAGAGATAGCGATGGGGAGAAGTGAGAGAGCGACTGGGGGAAGAGAGAGAGCGACTGGGGGGAAGAGAGATTGCGACTGGGGAGAAGAGAGAGAGCGACAGGGTTGAAGAGAGAGGCGGCTGCGCGGAAGAGAGAGAGCGACTGGGGGGAAGAGAGAGAGCGACTGGCGGGAAAAGAGAACGTGACTGGGGGGAAGAGAGAGCGCGACTGGGGAGAAGAGAGAGAGCGACAGGGTTGAAGAGAGAGGCGGCTGCGGGGAAGAGAGAGAGCGACTGGGGGAAGAGAGAGAGCGACTGGGGGGAAGAGAGAGCGCGAATGGGGGGAAGAGAGAGCGCGACTGGGGGTAAGAGAGAGCGCGACTGGAGGGATGACAGAGCGCGAATGGGGGGAATAGAGAGTGTGACTGGGGGGAAGAGAGAGAGCGACTGGGGGAAGAGAGAGCGTGACTGTAGGGAGGAGAGTGCGCGACTGGGTGAAAGAGAGAGCGCAACTGGGGGGAATAGATAGCGTGACTGGGGGGAAGAGAGAGAGCGACTGGGGGGAAGAGATAGAGCGTCTGGGGGGAAGAGAGAGAGGGACTGGGGGGAAGAGAGAGAGCGACTGGGGGGAAGAGAGAGCGACTAGGGGGAAGAGAGAGAGCGACTGGGGGAAGAGAGAGAGCGATTGGGGGGAAGAGAGATTGCGACTGGGCAGGAAAGAGGGAGCGACTGGGTGGAAGAGAAAGGCGGCTGCGGGGAAGAGAGAGAGCGACTGGGGGGAAGAGAGAGCGCGACTGGGGGGAAGAGACAGCGCAACTGGTGGGAAGAGAGAGCGCGACTGGGGGAAGAGAGAGCGCGACTGGGGGGAAGAGAGAGCGCGAATGGGGGGAAGAGAGAGCGCGACTGGGGGGGAAGAGAGAGCGCGACAGGGTGGAAGAGAGTGCGCGAATGGGGGAAAGAGAGAGCGCAACTGGGGGGAATAGATAGCACGACGGGGGGATGAGAGAGAGCGACTGGTGGGAAGAGAGAGAGCGACTGGGGGGAAGAGAGAGCGCGACTGGGGGGAAGAGAGAGCGCGACTGGGGGGAAGAGAGAGCGCGACAGGGTGGAAGAGAGTGCGCGAATGGGGGAAAGAGAGAGCGCAACTGGGGGGAATAGATAGCACGACGGGGGGATGAGAGAGAGCGACTGGTGGGTAGAGAGAGAGCGACTGGGGGGAAGAGAGAGAGAGACTGTGGGGAGAGAGAGAGCGACTGGGGGGAAGAGAGAGAGCGACTGCGGGGAAGAGAGAGAGCGACTGGGGGGAAGAGAGAGAGCGACTGCGGGGAAGAGAGAGCGCGACTGGGGGGAAGAGAGAGCGCGACTGGGGGGAAGAGAGGGTGCGACTGAGGGGAAGAGAGATCGCGACTGGGGGAAGGGAGAGAACATCTGGGGGGAAGAGAGAGCGCGACTGGGGGGGAAGAGAGAGCACGACTGGCGGGAAGAGAGAGCGAGAATGGAGGAAGAGAGAGTGCGACTGGGAGGAGGAGAGAGCGCGACTGTGGGGAAGAGAGAGAGCGACTGGGAGGAAGAGAGAGCGCGACTGGGGGAAGAGTGAGAGCAACTGGGAGGAAGAGAGAGAGCGACTGGGGAAGAGAGAGAGCGACTGTGGGGAAGAGAGAGAGCGACTGGGGGGAAGAGAGAGTGCGACTGTGGGGAAGAGAGAGAGCGACTGGGGGGAAGAGAGAGAGCGACTGGGGGGAAGAGAGAGAGCGGCTGGGGGAAGAGAGAGAGCGACTGGGGGGAAGAGAGAGAGCGACTGGGAGGAAAGAGTGAGCAACTGGGGGGAAGAGAGAGAGCGACTGTGGGGAAGAGAGTGAGCGACTGGGGGGAAGAGAGAGAGCGACTGTGGGGAAGAGAGAGAGCGACTGTGGGGAAGAGAGTGAGCGACTGGGGGGAAGAGAGAGAGCGGCTGTGGGGAAGAGAGAGAGCGACTGGGAGGAAGAGAGAGAGCGACTGGGGGGAAGAGAGACTGCGACTGGGGGGAAGAGAGTGAGCGACTGGGGGGAAGAGAGAGAGTGACTGTGGGGAAGAGAGAGAGCGACTGGGGGGAAGAGAGAGAGCGACTGGGGGGAAGAGAGACAGCGACTGGGGGGAAGAGAGAGAGGGACTGGGGGGAAGAGAGAGAGCGAATGGGGAAGAGAGAGGGTGACTGGGAGGAAGAGAGAGAGCGACCGGGGGGAAGGGAGAGAGCGACTGGGGGGAAGAGAGAGAGCGACTGGGGGGGACGAGAGAGAGCGACAGAGGGGGAAGAGAGAGAGCGACTGGGGTTAAGAGAGAGAGCGAATGGGGGAAAGAGAGAGAGCGACTGGTGGGATGAGAGAGAGCGACTGGGGAAAAGGGAGAGAGCGAATGGGGGAAAGAGAGAGAGCGACTGGGGGGATGAGAGAGAGCGATTGGGGAGAAGAGAGAGCGGGACTGGAGGGAAGAGAGAGAGCGACTGGGGGGAAGAGAGAGCGACTGGGGGGAAGAGAGAGAGCGACTGGGGGTAATAGAGAGAGTGACTGGGGGAAAGAGAGAGAGCGACTGGGGGAAGAGAGAGAGCGACTGGGGGGAAAGAGAGAGAGCGACGGGGATAAGTGAGAGAGCGACTGGGGGGAAGAGAGAGCATGACTGGTGGGAAGAGAGAGCGCGACTGGGGGGAAGAGAGAGCGCGACTGCGGGGAAGAGAGAGCCCGACAGAGGGGGAAGAGAGAGAGCGACTGGGGTTAAGAGAGAGAGCGACTGGGGGGAAGAGAGGGAGCGACGGGGGGGAATAGAGAGAGCAACTGGGGGAAAGAGAGAGAGCGATGGGGAGAAATGAGAGAGCGACTGGGGGAAGAGAGAGAGCGACTGGGGGGAAAGAGAGAGAGCGACGGGGAGAAGTGAGAGAGCGACTGGGGGGAAGAGAGAGCATGACTGGTGGGAAGAGAGAGCGCGACTGGGGGGAAGAAAGAGCGCGTCTGCGGGGAAGAGAGAACCCGACAGAGGGGGAAGAGAGAGAGCGACTGGGGTTAAGAGAGAGAGCGACTGGGGGGAAGAGAGGGAGCGACTGGGGGGAAAGAGAGAGAGCGATGGGGAGAAGTGAGAGAGCGACTGGGGGAAGAGAGAGAGCGACTGGGGTTAAGAGAGAGAGCGACTGGGGGGATGAGAGAGAGCGACTGGGGGGAAAGAGAGATAGCGATGGGGAGAAGTGAGAGAGCGACTGGGGGAAGAGAGAGAGCGACTGGGGGGAAGAGAGATTGCGACTGGGGAGAAGAGAGAGAGCGACAGGGTTGAAGAGAGAGGCGGCTGCGCGGAAGAGAGAGAGCGACTGGGGGGAAGAGAGAGAGCGACTGGCGGGAAAAGAGAACGTGACTGGGGGGAAGAGAGAGCGCGACTGGGGAGAAGAGAGAGAGCGACAGGGTTGAAGAGAGAGGCGGCTGCGGGGAAGAGAGAGAGCGACTGGGGGAAGAGAGAGAGCTACTGGGGGAAGAGAGAGCGCGAATGGGGGGAAGAGAGAGCGCGACTGGGGGTAAGAGAGAGCGCGACTGGAGGGATGACAGAGCGCGAATGGGGGGAATAGAGAGTGTGACTGGGGGGAAGAGAGAGAGCGACTGGGGGAAGAGAGAGCGTGACTGTAGGGAGGAGAGTGCGCGACTGGGTGAAAGAGAGAGCGCAACTGGGGGGAATAGATAGCGTGACTGGGGGGAAGAGAGAGAGCGACTGGGGGGAAGAGATAGAGCGTCTGGGGGGAAGAGAGAGAGGGACTGGGGGGAAGAGAGAGAGCGACTGGGGGGAAGAGAGAGCGACTAGGGGGAAGAGAGAGAGCGACTGGGGGAAGAGAGAGAGCGATTGGGGGGAAGAGAGATTGCGACTGGGCAGGAAAGAGAGAGCGACTGGGTGGAAGAGAAAGGCGGCTGCGGGGAAGAGAGAGAGCGACTGGGGGGAAGAGAGAGCGCGACTGGGGGGAAGAGACAGCGCAACTGGTGGGAAGAGAGAGCGCGACTGGGGGAAGAGAGAGCGCGACTGGGGGGAAGAGAGAGCGCGACTGGGGGGAAGAGAGAGCGCGACTGGGGGGAAGAGAGAGCGCGACAGGGTGGAAGAGAGTGCGCGAATGGGGGAAAGAGAGAGCGCAACTGGGGGGAATAGATAGCACGACGGGGGGATGAGAGAGAGCGACTGGTGGGAAGAGAGAGAGCGACTGGGGGGAAGAGAGAGAGCGACTGGGGGGAGAGAGAGAGCGACTGGGGGGAAGAGAGAGAGCGACTGCGGGGAAGAGAGAGAGCGACTGGGGGGAAGAGAGAGAGCGACTGCGGGGAAGAGAGAGCGCGACTGGGGGGAAGAGAGAGCGCGACTGGGGGGAAGAGAGGGCGCGACTGAGGGGAAGAGAGATCGCGACTGGGGGGAAGGGAGAGAACATCTGGGGGGAAGAGAGAGCGCGACTGGGGGGGAAGAGAGAGCACGACTGGCGGGAAGAGAGAGCGTGAATGGGGGAAGAGAGAGTGCGACTGGGAGGAGGAGAGAGCGCGACTGTGGGGAAGAGAGAGAGCGACTGGGAGGAAGAGAGAGCGCGACTGGGGGAAGAGTGAGAGCAACTGGGAGGAAGAGAGAGAGCGACTGGGGGGAAGAGAGAGAGCGACTGTGGGGAAGAGAGAGAGCGACTGGGGGGAAGAGAGAGAGCGACAGTGGGGAAGAGGGAGAGCGACTGGGGGGAAGAGAGAGAGCGACTGTGGGGAAGAGCGAGAGCGACTGGGGGGAAGAGAGAGTGCGACTGTGGGGAAGAGAGAGAGCGACGGGGAGGAAGAGAGAGCGCGACTGGGGGGAAGAGAGAGAGCAACTGGGAGGAAGAGAGAGAGCGACTGGGGGGAAGAGAGAGTGCGACTGTGGGGAAGCGAGTGAGCGACTGGGGGGAAGAGAGAGAGCGACTGGGGGGAAAGAGAGAGAGCGATGGGGAGAAGTGAGAGAGCGACTGGGGGAAGAGAGAGAGCGACTGGGGGGAAGAGAGATTGCGACTGGGGAGAAGAGAGAGAGCGACAGGGTTGAAGAGAGAGGCGGCTGCGGGGAAGAGAGAGAGCGACTGGGGGGAAGAGAGAGAGCGACTGGCGGGAAAAGAGAGCACGACTGGGGGGAAGAGAGAGCGCGACTCGGGGGAAGAGAGAGCGCGACTGGGGGGAAGAGAGAGCGCGACTGGGGGGAAGAGAGAGCGCGACTGGAGGGATGACAGAGCGCGAATGGGTGGAATAGAGAGTGTGACTGGGGGGAAGAGAGAGAGCG
This sequence comes from Somniosus microcephalus, assembly GCF_052327205.1. Taxonomy (NCBI): domain Eukaryota; kingdom Metazoa; phylum Chordata; class Chondrichthyes; order Squaliformes; family Somniosidae; genus Somniosus; species Somniosus microcephalus. Next base: position 94,832,866 of record NC_140994.1, on the reverse strand, counting down.
ACTGGGGTTAAGAGAGAGCGTGACTGTGGGGAGGAGAGTGCGCGACTGGGTGAAAGAGAGAGCGCAACTGGGGGAATAGATAGCGTGACTGGGGAGAAGAGAGAGAGCGACTGGGGGGAAGAGAGAGAGCGACTGGGGGGAAGAGAGAGAGGGACTGGGGGGAAGAGAGAGAGCAACTGGGGGGAAGAGAGAGCGACTGGGGGGAAGAGAGAGAGCGACTGGGGGGAAGAGAGAGTGCGCCTGTGGGGAAGAGAGAGAGCGACTGGGGGGAAGAGAGAGAGCGACTGGGGGAAGAGAGGGTGCGACTGTGGGGAAGAGAGAGAGTGACTGGGGGGAAGAGTGAGAGCGACTGGAGGGAAGAGAGAGCGCGACTGGGGGTAAGAGAGAGAGCGACTGGGGGGAAGAGTGAGAGCGACTGGGGGGAAGAGAGAGAGCGACTGTGGGGAAGAGAGAGAGCGACTGCGGGGAAGAGAGCGAGTGCCTGGGGGAAGAGAGAGAGCGACTGGGGGGGAAGAGAGCGAGGGATTGGGGGGAATAGATCGAGCGACTGGGGGGAAGATAGGGAGCGACTGGGGGGAAGAGAGAGATCAACTGGTGGGAAGAGAGAGAGAGACTGGGCGGAAGAGAGAGAGCGACGGGGAGAATAGAGAGAGCGACTGGGGGGAAGGGAGAGAGCGACTGGGGGGAAGAGAGAGCGCGAATGGGGGGAATAGAGAGCGTGACTGGGGGGAAAGGAGAGCGCGACTGGGGGGAAGGGAGAGCCTGACTGTGGGGAGGAGATTGTGCGACTGGGGGAAATAGAGAGCGCAACTGGGGGGAATAGATAGCGCGACTGGGGGGAAGAGACAGAGCGACTGGTAGGAAGAGAGAGAGCGACTGGGGGAAGAGAGAGAGCAACTGGGGGGAGAGAGAGAGCAACTGGGGGGAAGAGAGAGATCGACTGCGGGGAAGAGAGAGAGCGACTGCAGTGAAGAGAGAGAGCGACTGGGGGGAAGAGAGAGAGTGAATGGGGGAAGAGAGAGGGTGACTGGAAGGAAGAGAGAGAGCGACTGGGTTGAAGAGAGAGGCGGCTGCGGGGAAGATAGAGAGCGACTGGGGGGAAGCGAGAGCGCGACTGGGGGAAGAGAGAGCGCGACTGGCGGGAAGAGAGAGCGTGACTGGGGGAAGAGAGAGCGCGACAGGTGGGAAGAGAGAGCGCGACTGGGGGGAAGAGAGAGCGTGACTGGGGGGAAGAGAGAGAGCGACTGCGGGGAAGAGAGCGAGTGCCTGGGGGGAAGAGAGAGAGCGACTGGGGGGGAAGAGAGCGAGCGATTGGGGGGATTAGATCGAGCGACTGGGGGGAAGATAGGGAGCGACTGGGGGGAAGAGAGCGATCAACTGGTGGGAAGAGAGAGAGAGACTGGGCGGAAGAGAGAGAGCGACGGGGAGAATAGAGAGAGCGACTGGGGGGAAGAGAGAGAGCGACTGGGGGGAAGAGAGAGCGCGAATGGGGGGAATAGAGAGCGTGACTGGGGGGAAAGGAGAGCGCGACTTGGGGGAAGGGAGAGCCTGACTGTGGGGAGGAGAGTGTGCGACTGGGGGAAATAGAGAGCGCAACCGGGGGGAATAGATAGCGCGACTGGGGGGAAGAGACAGAGCGACTGGTAGGAAGAGAGAGAGCGACTGGGGGAAGAGAGAGAGCAACTGGGGGGAGAGAGAGAGCAACTGGGGGGAAGAGAGAGATCGACTGCGGGGAAGAGAGAGAGCGACTGCGGTGAAGAGAGAGAGCGACTGGGGGGAAGAGAGAGAGCGAATGGGGGAAGAGAGAGGGTGACTGGAAGGAAGAGAGAGAGCGACTGGGGGGAAGGGAGAGAGCGACTGGGGGGAAGAGAGAGAGCGACTGGTGGGGAAGAGAGAGAGCGACTGGGGTTAAGAGAGAGAGCGACTGGGGTTAAGAGAGAGAGCAACTGGGGGGAAGAGAGAGAGCGACTGGGTTGAAGAGAGAGGTGGCTGCGGGGAAGAGAGAGAGCAACTGGGGGGAAGCGAGAGCGCGACTGGGTGAAGAGAGAGCGCGACTGGCGGGAAAAGAGAGCGTGACTGGGGGAAGAGAGAGCGCGACTGGTGGGAAGAGAGAGCGTGACTGGGGGGAAGAGAGAGCGCGACTGGGGGAAGAGAGAGCACGACTGGGGGGAAGAGAATGCGCGACTGGGGGGAAGAGAGAGCGCAACTGGGGGGAAAAGATAGCGCGACTGGGGGCAAGAGAGAGAGCGACTGGGGGGAAGAGAGAAAGCGACTGGGGGGAAGAGAGAGAGGGACTGGGGGGACGAGAGAGAGCGACTGGGGGAAAGAGAGAGCGCCTGGGGGGAAGAGAGAGAGCGACTGGGGGGAAGAGAGAGAGCGACTGGGGGGAAGAGAGAGAGCGACTGGGGGGAAGAGAGATTGCGACTGGGGAGAAGAGAGAGAGCGACTGGGAGGAAGAGAAAGGTGGCTGCGGGGAAGAGAGAGAGCGACTGGGGGGAAGAGAGAGCGCGACTGGAGGGAAAAGACAGCGCGACGGGGGGAAGAGAGAGAGCGACTGCGAGGAAGAGAGAGAGCGACTGCGGGGAAGAGAGAGAGCGACTGGGGTGAAGAGAGAGAGCAACAGGGGGGAAGAGAGAACGACTGGGGGGAAGAGAGAGAGCGACTGGGGGGTGGAGAGAGTGCAACTGCGGGGAAGAGAGAGAGCGACTGGGGGGAATAGAGAGAGCGACTGGGGGGAAGAGAGAAAGCGACTGGGGGGAGGAGAGAGTGCAACTGGGGGGAAGAGAGAGAGCGACTGGGGGAAATAGAGAGAGCGACTGGCGGGAAGAGAGAGGGTGACTGGGGGGAAGAGAGAGAGGGACTGGGGGGATGAGAGAGAGCGACAGGGGGAAGAGAGTATGCGACTGGGAGAAGAGAGAGAGCGACTGGTGGGAAGAGAGAGAGCGACTGGGGGGAAGAGAGAGAGCGACTGCGGGGAAGAGAGAGAGAGCGACTGGGGGGAAGAGAGAGAGCGACTGGGGGGAAGAGGGAGAGCGACTGGGGGGAAGAGAGAGAGCGACTGCGGGGAAGAGAGAGAGCGACTGCGGGGAACAGAGAGCGCGACTGGGGGGAAGAGAGAGCACGACTGGCGCGAAGAGAGAGCGCGAATGGGGGGAGGAGAGAGAGCGACTGGGGGGAAGAGAGAGAGCGAATGGGGGAAGAGAGAGGGTGACTGGGAGGAAGAGAGAGAGCGACTGGGGGGAAGGGAGAGAGCGACTGGGGGGAAGAGAGAGAGCGACTGGGGGGAAGAGAGAGAGCGACTGGGGGGAAGAGAGAGAGCGAATGGGGGAAGAGAGAGAGCGACAGGGGGGAAGAGAGAGAGCGACAGAGGAGGAAGAGAGAGAGCGACTGGGGTTAAGAGAGAGAGCGACTGGGGGGAAGAGAGAGAGCGACAGCGGGGAAGAGAGAGCGACAGGGGGGAAGAGAGGGAGCGACTTTGGGGATGAGAGAGAGCGACTGGGGGGAAGAGAGAGAGGGACTGGAGGGAAGAGAGAGAGCGACTGGGGGGAAGAGAGCGACTGGGGGGAAGAGAGAGAACGACTGGGGGGAAGAGAGAGAGCGACTTGGGGGAATAGAGAGAGCGACTGGGGGGATGAGAGAGAGCGACTGGGGGGAAAGAGAGAGAGCGATGGGGAGAAGTGAGAGAGCGACTGGGGGAAGAGAGAGAGCGACTGGGGGGAAGAGAGGTTGCGACTGGGGAGAAGAGAGAGAGCGACAGGGTTGAAGACAGAGGCGGCTGCGGGGAAGAGAGAGAGCGACTGGGGGGAAGGGAGAGCGCGACTGGGGGGAAGAGAGAGCGCAACTGGCGGGAAAAGAGAGCGTGACTGGGGGTAAGAGAGCGCGACTGGTGGGAAGAGGGAGCGCGACTGGGGTGGAAGAGAGAGCGCGACGGGGGGAAGAGAGAGCGCGACTGTGGGAAGAGAGAGCACGACTGGAGGGAAGAGAGAGCGTGACTGTGGGGAGGAGAGTGCGTGACTGGGTGAAAGAGAGAGCGCAACTGGGGGGAATAGATAGCGTGACTGGGGGGAAGAGAGAGAGCGACTGGGGTGAAGAGAGAGAGCGACTGGGGGGAAGAGAGAGAGGGACTGGGGGGAAGAGAGAGAGCGACTGGGGGGAAGAGCGAGCGACTGATGGGAAGAGAGAGAGCGACTGGGAGGAAGAGAGACAGCAACTGGGGGGAAGAGAGAGAGCGACTGTGGGGAAGAGAGAGAGCGACTGTGGGGAAGAGAGTGAGCGACTGGGGGGAAGAGAGAGAGCGGCTGTGGGGAAGAGAGAGAGCGACTGGGAGGAAGAGAGAGAGCGACTGGGGGGAAGAGAGACTGCGACTGGGGGGAAGAGAGTGAGCGACTGGGGGGAAGAGAGAGAGCGACTGTGGGGAAGAGAGAGAGCGACTGGGGGGAAGAGTGTGAGCGCCTGGGGGGAAGAGAGAGAGCGACTGTGGGGAAGAGAGAGAGCGACGGGGAGAAGTGAGAGAGCGACTGGGGGAAGAGAGAGAGCGACTGGGGGGAAAGAGAGAGAGCGACGGGGAGAAGTGAGAGCGCGACTGCGGGGAAGAGAGAGCCCGACAGAGGGGGAAGAGAGAGAGCGACTGGGGTTAAGAGAGAGAGCGACTGGGGGGAAAGAGAGAGAGCGATGGGGAGAAGTGAGAGAGCGACTGGGGGAAGAGAGAGAGCGACTGGGGGGAAGAGAGATTCCGACTGGGGAGAAGAGAGAGAGCGACAGGGTTGAAGAGAGAGGCGGCTGCGGGGAAGAGAGAGAGCGACTGGGGGGAAGAGAGAGAGCGACTGGCGGGAAAAGAGAGCACGACTGGGGGGAAGAGAGAGCGCGACTGGTGGGAAGAGAGAGCGCGACTTGGGGGAAGAGAGAGCGCGACTGGGGGGAAGAGAGAGCGCGACTGGGGGGAAGAGAGAGCGCGACTGGAGGGATGACAGAGCGCGAATGGGTGGAATAGAGAGTGTGACTGGGGGGAAGAGAGAGAGCGACTGGGGGAAGAGAGAGCGTGACTGTGGGGAGGAGAGTGCGCGACTGGGTGAAAGAGAGAGCGCAACTGGGGGGAATAGATAGCGTGACTGGGGAGAAGAGAGAGAGCGACTGGGGGGAAGAGATAGCGTGACTGGGGAGAAGAGAGAGAGCGACTGGGGGGAAGAGAGAGAGCGACTGGGGGGAAGAGAGAGAGGGACTGGGGGGAAGAGAGAGAGCGACTGGGGGGAAGAGAGAGCGACTGGGGGGAAGAGAGAGAGCGACGGGGGGAAGAGAGAGTGCGACTGTGGGGAAGAGAGAGAGTGACTGGGGGGAAGAGAGAGAGCGACTGGGGGGAAGAGAGGGTGCGACTGTGGGGAAGAGAGAGAGTGACTGGGGGGAAGAGTGAGAGCGACTGGAGGGAAGAGAGAGCGCGACTGGGGGTAAGAGAGAGAGCGACTGGGGGGAAGAGAGAGAGCGACTGGGGGGAAGAGAGAGAGCGACTGGGGGGGGAAGAGAGAGAGCGACTGCGGGGAAGAGAGAGAGCGACGGGGGGGAAGAGAGAGAGCGACTGGGGGGAAGAGAGAGAGCGACTGTGGGGAAGAGAGAGAGCGACTGCGGGGAAGAGAGAGGCGGCTGCGGGGAAGATAGAGAGCGACTGGGGGGAAGCGAGAGCGCGACTGGGGGAAGAGAGGGCGCGACTGGCGGGAAGAGAGAGCGTGACTGGGGGAAGAGAGAGCGCGACTGGTGGGAAGAGAGAGGGCGACTGGGGGGAAGAGAGAGCGTGACTGGGGGGAAGAGAGAGAGCGACTGCGGGGAAGAGAGCGAGTGCCTGGGGGGAAGAGAGAGAGCGACTGGGGGGGAAGAGAGCGAGCGATTGGGGGGAATAGATCGAGCGACTGGGGGGAAGATAGGGAGCGACTGGGGGGAAGAGAGAGATCAACTGGTGGGAAGAGAGAGAGAGACTGGGCGGAAGAGAGAGAGCGACGGGGAGAATAGAGAGAGCGACTGGGGGGAAGAGAGAGAGCGACTGGGGGGAAGAGAGAGCGCGAATGGGGGGAATAGAGAGCGTGACTGGGGGGAAAGGGGAGCGCGACTTGGGGGAAGGGAGAGCCTGACTGTGGGGAGGAGAGTGTGCGACTGGGGGAAATAGAGAGCGCAACCGGGGGGAATAGATCGCGCGACTGGGGGGAAGAGACAGAGCGACTGGTAGGAAGAGAGAGAGCGACTGGGGGAAGAGAGAGAGCAACTGGGGGGAGAGAGAGAGCAACTGGGGGGAAGAGAGAGATCGACTGCGGGGAAGAGAGAGAGCGACTGCGGTGAAGAGAGAGAGCGACTGGGGGGAAGAGAGAGAGCGAATGGGGGAAGAGAGAGGGTGACTGGAAGGAAGAGAGAGAGCGACTTGGGGGAAGGGAGAGAGCGACTGGGGGGAAGAGAGAGAGCGACTGGTGGGGAAGAGAGAGAGCAACTGGGGGGAAGAGAGAGAGGGACTGGGTTGAAGAGAGAGGTGGCTGCGGGGAAGAGAGAGAGCAACTGGGGGGAAGCGAGAGCGCGACTGGGTGAAGAGAGAGCGCGACTGGCGGGAAAAGAGAGCGTGACTGGGGGAAGAGAGAGCGCGACTGGTGGGAAGAGAGAGCGTGACTGGGGGGAAAGGAGAGCGCGACTGGGGGGAAGGGAGAGCCTGACTGTGGGGAGGAGAGTGTGCGACTGGGGGAAATAGAGAGCGCAACCGGGGGGAATAGATCGCGCGACTGGGGGGAAGAGACAGAGCGACTGGTAGGAAGAGAGAGAGCGACTGGGGGAAGAGAGAGAGCAACTGGGGGGAGAGAGAGAGCAACTGGGGGGAAGAGAGAGATCGACTGCGGGGAAGAGAGAGAGCGACTGCGGTGAAGAGAGAGAGCGACTGGGGGGAAGAGAGAGAGCGAATGGGGGAAGAGAGAGGGTGACTGGAAGGAAGAGAGAGAGCGACTTGGGGGAAGGGAGAGAGCGACTGGGGGGAAGAGAGAGAGCGACTGGTGGGGAAGAGAGAGAGCAACTGGGGGGAAGAGAGAGAGGGACTGGGTTGAAGAGAGAGGTGGCTGCGGGGAAGAGAGAGAGCAACTGGGGGGAAGCGAGAGCGCGACTGGGTGAAGAGAGAGCGCGACTGGCGGGAAAAGAGAGCGTGACTGGGGGAAGAGAGAGCGCGACTGGTGGGAAGAGAGAGCGCGACTGGGGGGAAGAGAGAGCGTGACTGGGGGGAAGAGAGAGCGCGACTGGGGGAAGAGAGAGCACGACTGGGGGGAAGAGAATGCGCGACTGGGGGGAAGAGAGAGCGCAACTGGGGGGAAAAGATAGCGCGACTGGGGGCAAGAGAGAGAGCGACTGGGGGGAAGAGAGAAAGCGACTGGGGGGAAGAGAGAGAGCGACTGGGGGAAAGAGAGAGCGCCTGGGGGGAAGAGAGAGAGCGACTGGGGGGAAGAGAGAGAGCGACTGGGGGGAAGAGAGAGAGCGACTGGGGGGAAGAGAGATTGCGACTGGGGAGAAGAGAGAGAGCGACTGGGAGGAAGAGAAAGGTGGCTGCGGGGAAGAGAGAGAGCGACTGGGGGGAAGAGAGAGCGCGACTGGAGGGAAGAGACAGCGCGACGGGGGGAAGAGAGAGAGCGACTGCGAGGAAGAGAGAGAGCGACTGCGGGGAAGAGAGAGAGCGACTGGGGTGAAGAGAGAGAGCAACAGGGGGGAAGAGAGAACGACTGGGGGGAAGAGAGAGAGCGACTGGGGGGTGGAGAGAGTGCAACTGCGGGGAAGAGAGAGAGCGACTGGGGGGAATAGAGAGAGCGACTGGGGGGAAGAGAGAAAGCGACTGGGGGGAGGAGAGAGTGCAACTGGGGGGAAGAGAGAGAGCGACTGGGGGAAATAGAGAGAGCGACTGGCGGGAAGAGAGAGGGCGACTGGGGGGAAGAGAGAGAGGGACTGGGGGGATGAGAGAGAGCGACTGGGGGAAGAGAGTATGCGACTGGGAGAAGAGAGAGAGCGACTGGTGGGAAGAGAGAGAGCGACTGGGGGGAAGAGAGAGAGCGACTGCGGGGAAGAGAGAGAGAGCGACTGGGGGGAAGAGAGAGAGCGACTGGGGGGAAGAGGGAGAGCGACTTGGGGGAAGAGAGAGAGCGACTGCGGGGAAGAGAGAGAGCGACGGCGGGGAACAGAGAGCGCGACTGGGGGGAAGAGAGAGCACGACTGGCGCGAAGAGAGAGCGCGAATGGGGGGAGGAGAGAGAGCGACTGGGGGGAAGAGAGAGAGCGAATGGGGGAAGAGAGAGGGTGACTGGGAGGAAGAGAGAGAGCGACTGGGGGGAAGGGAGAGAGCGACTGGGGGGAAGAGAGAGAGCGACTGGGGGGAAGAGAGAGAGCGACTGGGGGGAAGAGAGAGAGCGAATGGGGGAAGAGAGAGGGTGACTGGGAGGAAGAGAGAGAGCGACTGGGGGGAAGGGAGAGAGCGACAGAGGGGGAAGAGAGAGAGCGACTGGGGTTAAGAGAGAGAGCGACTGGGGGGAAGAGAGAGAGCGACAGCGGGGAAGAGAGAGCGACAGGGGGGAAGAGAGGGAGCGACTGTGGGGATGAGAGAGAGCGACTGGGGGGAAGAGAGAGAGGGACTGGAGGGAAGAGAGAGAGCGACTGGGGGGAAGAGAGCGACTGGGGGGAAGAGAGAGAACGACTGGGGGGAAGAGAGAGAGCGACTGGGGGGAATAGAGAGAGCGACTGGGAGGATGAGAGAGAGCGACTGGGGGGAAAGAGAGAGAGCGATGGGGAGAAGTGAGAGAGCGACTGGGGGAAGAGAGAGAGCGACTGGGGGGAAGAGAGGTTGCGACTGGGGAGAAGAGAGAGAGCGACAGGGTTGAAGACAGAGGCGGCTGCGGGGAAGAGAGAGAGCGACTGGGGGGAAGGGAGAGCGCGACTGGGGGGAAGAGAGAGCGCAACTGGCGGGAAAAGAGAGCGTGACTGGGGGTAAGAGAGCGCGACTGGTGGGAAGAGAGAGCGCGACTGGGGTGGAAGAGAGAGCGCGACGGGGGGAAGAGAGAGCGCGACTGGGGGAAGAGAGAGCACGACTGGAGGGAAGAGAGAGCGTGACTGTGGGGAGGAGAGTGCGTGACTGGGTGAAAGAGAGAGCGCAACTGGGGGGAATAGATAGCGTGACTGGGGGGAAGAGAGAGAGCGACTGGGGTGAAGAGAGAGAGCGACTGGGGGGAAGAGAGAGAGGGACTGGGGGGAAGAGAGAGAGCGACTGGGGGGAAGAGCGAGCGACTGATGGGAAGAGAGAGAGCGACTGGGAGGAAGAGAGACAGCAACTGGGGGGAAGAGAGAGAGCGACTGTGGGGAAGAGAGAGAGCGACTGTGGGGAAGAGAGTGAGCGACTGGGGGGAAGAGAGAGAGCGGCTGTGGGGAAGAGAGAGAGCGACTGGGAGGAAGAGAGAGAGCGACTGGGGGGAAGAGAGACTGCGACTGGGGGGAAGAGAGTGAGCGACTGGGGGGAAGAGAGAGAGCGACTGTGGGGAAGAGAGAGAGCGACTGGGGGGAAGAGTGTGAGCGCCTGGGGGGAAGAGAGAGAGCGACTGTGGGGAAGAGAGAGAGCGACGGGGAGAAGTGAGAGAGCGACTGGGGGAAGAGAGAGAGCGACTGGGGGGAAAGAGAGAGAGCGACGGGGAGAAGTGAGAGAGCGACTGGGGGGAAGCGAGAGCATGACTGGTGGGAAGAGAGAGCGCGACTGGGGGGAAGAGAGAGCGCGACTGCGGGGAAGAGAGAGCCCGACAGAGGGGGAAGAGAGAGAGCGACTGGGGTTAAGAGAGAGAGCGACTGGGGGGAAAGAGAGAGAGCGATGGGGTGAAGTGAGAGAGCGACTGGGGGAAGAGAGAGAGCGACTGGGGGGAAGAGAGATTGCGACTGGGGAGAAGAGAGAGAGCGACAGGGTTGAAGAGAGAGGCGGCTGCGGGGAAGAGAGAGAGCGACTGGGGGGAAGAGAGAGAGCGACTGGCGGGAAAAGAGAGCACGACTGGGGGGATGAGAGAGCGCGACTGGTGGGAAGAGAGAGCGCGACTTGGGGGAAGAGAGAGCGCGACTGGGGGGAAGAGAGAGCGCGACTGGGGGGAAGAGAGAGCGCGACTGGAGGGATGACAGAGCGCGAATGGGTGGAATAGAGAGTGTGACTGGGGGGAAGAGAGAGAGCGACTGGGGGAAGAGAGAGCGTGACTGTGGGGAGGAGAGTGCGCGACTGGGTGAAAGAGAGAGCGCAACTGGGGCGAATAGATAGCGTGACTGGGGAGAAGAGAGAGAGCGACTGGGGGGAAGAGAGAGAGCGACTGGGGGGAAGAGAGAGAGGGACTGGGGGGAAGAGAGAGAGCGACTGGGGGGAAGAGAGAGCGACTGGGGGGAAGAGAGAGAGCGACGGGGGGAAGAGAGAGTGCGACTGTGGGGAAGAGAGAGAGCGACTGGGGGGAAGAGAGAGAGCGACTGGGGGGAAGAGAGGGTGCGACTGTGGGGAAGAGAGAGAGTGACTGGGGGGAAGAGTGAGAGCGACTGGAGGGAAGAGAGAGCGCGACTGGGGGTAAGAGAGAGAGCGACTGGGGGGAAGAGTGAGAGCGACTGGGGGGAAGAGAGAGAGCGACTGTGGGGAAGAGAGAGAGCGACTGCGGGGAAGAGAGCGAGTGCCTGGGGGGAAGAGAGTGAGCGACTGGGGGGGAAGAGAGCGAGCGATTGGGGGGAATAGATCGAGCGACTGGGGGGAAGATAGGGAGCGACTGGGGGGAAGAGAGAGATCAACTGGTGGGAAGAGAGAGAGAGACTGGGCGGAAGAGAGAGAGCGACGGGGAGAATAGAGAGAGCGACTGGGGGGAAGAGAGAGAGCGACTGGGGGGAAGAGAGAGCGCGAATGGGGGGAATAGAGAGCGTGACTGGGGGGAAAGGAGAGCGCGACTGGGGGGAAGGGAGAGCCTGACTGTGGGGAGGAGAGTGTGCGACTGGGGGAAATAGAGAGCGCAGCTGGGGGGAATAGATAACGCGACTGGGGGGAAGAGACAGAGCGACTGGTAGGAAGAGAAAGAGCGACTGGGGGAAGAGAGAGAGCAACTGGGGGGAGAGAGAGAGCAACTGGGGGGAAGAGAGAGATAGACTGCGGGGAAGAGAGAGAGCGACTGCGGTGAAGAGAGAGAGCGACTGGGGGGAAGAGAGAGAGCGAATGGGGGAAGAGAGAGTGTGACTGGAAGGAAGAGAGAGAGCGACTGGGGGGAAGGGAGAGAGCGACTGGGGGGAAGAGAGAGAGCGACTGGGGGGAAGAGAGAGAGCGACTGGGGTTAAGAGGGAGAGCAACTGCGGGGAAGAGAGAGAGCGACTGGGTTGAAGAGAGAGGCGGCTGCGGGGAAGAGAGAGAGCGACTGGGGGGAAGCGAGAGCGCGGCTGGGGGAAGAGAGAGCGCGACTGGCGGGAAAAGAGAGTGCGACTGGGGGGAGAGAGAGCGCGACTGGTGGGAAGAGAGAGTGCGACTGGGGGGAAGAGAGAGCGTGACTGGGGGGAAGAGAGAGAGCGACTGCGGGGAAGAGAGCGAGTGCCTGGGGGGAAGAGAGAGAGCGACTGGGGGGGAAGAGAGCGAGCGATTGGGGGGAATAGATCGAGCGACTGGGGGGAAGATAGGGAGCGACTGGGGGGAAGAGAGCGATCAACTGGTGGGAAGAGAGAGAGAGACTGGGCGGAAGAGAGAGAGCGACGGGGAGAATAGAGAGAGCGACTGGGGGGAAGAGAGAGAGCGACTGGGGGGAAGAGAGAGCGCGAATGGGGGGTATAGAGAGCGTGACTGGGGGGAAAGGAGAGCGCGACTTGGGGGGAAGGGAGAGCCTGACTGTGGGGAGGAGAGTGTGCGACTGGGGGAAATAGAGAGCGCAACTGGGGGGAAGAGACAGAGCGACTGGTAGGAAGAGAGAGAGCGACTGGGGGAAGAGAGAGAGCAACTGGGGGGAGAGAGAGAGCAACTGGGGGGAAGAGAGAGATCGACTGCGGGGAAGAGAGAGAGCGACTGCGGTGAAGAGAGAGAGCGACTGGGGGGAAGAGAGAGAGCGAATGGGGGAAGAGAGAGGGTGACTGGAAGGAAGAGAGAGAGCGACTGGGGGGAAGGGAGAGAGCGACTGGGGGGAAGAAAGAGAGCGACTGGTGGGGAAGAGAGAGAGCGACTGGTGGGGAAGAGAGAGAGCGACTGGGGTTAAGAGAGAGAGCGACTGGGGTTAAGAGAGAGAGCAACTGGGGGGAAGAGAGAGAGCGACTGGGTTGAAGAGAGAGGTGGCTGCGGGGAAGAGAGAGAGCGACTGGCGGGAAAAGAGAGCACGACTGGGGGGAAGAGAGAGCGCGACTGGTGGGAAGAGAGAGCGCGACTTGGGGGAAGAGAGAGCGCGACTGGGGGGAAGAGAGAGCGCGACTGGGGGGAAGAGAGAGCGCGACTGGAGGGATGACAGAGCGCGAATGGGTGGAATAGAGAGTGTGACTGGGGGGAAGAGAGAGAGCGACTGGGGGAAGAGAGAGCGTGACTGTGGGGAGGAGAGTGCGCGACTGGGTGAAAGAGAGAGCGCAACTGGGGGGAATAGATAGCGTGACTGGGGAGAAGAGAGAGAGCGACTGGGGGGAAGAGAGAGAGCGACTGGGGGGAAGAGAGAGAGGGACTGGGGGGAAGAGAGAGAGCGACTGGGGGGAAGAGAGAGCGACTGGGGGGAAGAGAGAGAGCGACGGGGGGAAGAGAGAGTGCGACTGTGGGGAAGAGAGAGAGCGACTGGGGGGAAGAGAGAGAGCGACTGGGGGGAAGAGAGGGTGCGACTGTGGGGAAGAGAGAGAGTGACTGGGGGGAAGAGTGAGAGCGACTGGAGGGAAGAGAGAGCGCGACTGGGGGTAAGAGAGAGAGCGACTGGGGGGAAGAGTGAGAGCGACTGGGGGGAAGAGAGAGAGCGACTGTGGGGAAGAGAGAGAGCGACTGCGGGGAAGAGAGAGGCGGCTGCGGGGAAGATAGAGAGCGACTGGGGGGAAGCGAGAGCGCGACTGGGGGAAGAGAGAGCGCGACTGGCGGGAAGAGAGAGCGTGACTGGGGGAAGAGAGAGCGCGACTGGTGGGAAGAGAGAGGGCGACTGGGGGGAAGAGAGAGCGTGACTGGGGGGAAGAGAGAGAGCGACTGCGGGGAAGAGAGCGAGTGCCTGGGGGGAAGAGAGAGAGCGACTGGGGGGGAAGAGAACGAGCGATTGGGGGGAATAGATCGAGCGACTGGGGGGAAGATAGGGAGCGACTGGGGGGAAGAGAGAGATCAACTGGTGGGAAGAGAGAGAGAGACTGGGCGGAAGAGAGAGAGCGACGGGGAGAATAGAGAGAGCGACTGGGGGGAAGAGAGAGAGCGACTGGGGGGAAGAGAGAGCGCGAATGGGGGGAATAGAGAGCGTGACTGGGGGGAAAGGAGAGCGCGACTTGGGGGAAGGGAGAGCCTGACTGTGGGGAGGAGAGTGTGCGACTGGGGGAAATAGAGAGCGCAAACGGGGGGAATAGATCGCGCGACTGGGGGGAAGAGACAGAGCGACTGGTAGGAAGAGAGAGAGCGACTGGGGGAAGAGAGAGAGCAACTGGGGGGAGAGAGAGAGCAACTGGGGGGAAGAGAGAGATCGACTGCGGGGAAGAGAGAGAGCGACTGCGGTGAAGAGAGAGAGCGACTGGGGGGAAGAGAGAGAGCGAATGGGGGAAGAGAGAGGGTGACTGGAAGGAAGAGAGAGAGCGACTGGGGGGAAGGGAGAGAGCGACTGGGGGGAAGAGAGAGAGCGACTGGTGGGGAAGAGAGAGAGCAACTGGGGGGAAGAGAGAGAGGGACTGGGTTGAAGAGAGAGGTGGCTGCGGGGAAGAGAGAGAGCAGCTGGGGGGAAGCGAGAGCGCGACTGGGTGAAGAGAGAGCGCGACTGGCGGGAAAAGAGAGCGTGACTGGGGGAAGAGAGAGCGCGACTGGTGGGAAGAGAGAGCGCGACTGGGGGGAAGAGAGAGCGTGACTGGGGGGAAGAGAGAGCGCGACTGGGGGAAGAGAGAGCACGACTGGGGGGAAGAGAATGCGCGACTGGGGGGAAGAGAGAGCGCAACTGGGGGGAAAAGATAGCGCGACTGGGGGCAAGAGAGAGAGCGACTGGGGGGAAGAGAGAAAGCGACTGGGGGGAAGAGAGAGAGGGACTGGGGGGACGAGAGAGAGCGACTGGGGGAAAGAGAGAGCGCCTGGGGGGAAGAGAGAGCGCAACTGGCGGGAAAAGAGAGCGTGACTGGGGGTAAGAGAGCGCGACTGGTGGGAAGAGAGAGCGCGACTGGGGTGGAAGAGAGAGCGCGACGGGGGGAAGAGAGAGCGCGACTGGGGGAAGAGAGAGCATGACTGGAGGGAAGAGAGAGCGTGACAGTGGGGAGGAGAGTGCGTGACTGGGTGAAAGAGAGAGCGCAACTGGGGGGAATAGATAGCGTGACTGGGGGGAAGAGAGAGAGCGACTGGGGTGAAGAGAGAGAGCGACTGGGGGGAAGAGAGAGAGGGACTGGGGGGAAGAGAGAGAGCGACTGGGGGGAAGAGCGAGCGACTGATGGGAAGAGAGAGAGCGACTGGGAGGAAGAGAGACAGCAACTGGGGGGAAGAGAGAGAGCGACTGTGGGGAAGAGAGAGAGCGACTGTGGGGAAGAGAGTGAGCGACTGGGGGGAAGAGAGAGAGCGGCTGTGGGGAAGAGAGAGAGCGACTGGGAGGAAGAGAGAGAGCGACTGGGGGGAAGAGAGACTGCGACTGGGGGGAAGAGAGTGAGCGACTGGGGGGAAGAGAGAGAGCGACTGTGGGGAAGAGAGAGAGCGACTGGGGGGAAGAGTGTGAGCGCCTGGGGGGAAGAGAGAGAGCGACTGTGGGGAAGAGAGAGAGCGACGGGGAGAAGTGAGAGAGCGACTGGGGGAAGAGAGAGAGCGACTGGGGGGAAAGAGAGAGAGCGACGGGGAGAAGTGAGAGAGCGACTGGGGGGAAGCGAGAGCATGACTGGTGGGAAGAGAGAGCGCGACTGGGGGGAAGAGAGAGCGCGACTGCGGGGAAGAGAGAGCCCGACAGAGGGGGAAGAGAGAGAGCGACTGGGGTTAAGAGAGAGAGCGACTGGGGGGAAAGAGAGAGAGCGATGGGGTGAAGTGAGAGAGCGACTGGGGGAAGAGAGAGAGCGACTGGGGGGAAGAGAGATTGCGACTGGGGAGAAGAGAGAGAGCGACAGGGTTGAAGAGAGAGGCGGCTGCGGGGAAGAGAGAGAGCGACTGGGGGGAAGAGAGAGAGCGACTGGCGGGAAAAGAGAGCACGACTGGGGGGATGAGAGAGCGCGACTGGTGGGAAGAGAGAGCGCGACTTGGGGGAAGAGAGAGCGCGACTGGGGGGAAGAGAGAGCGCGACTGGGGGGAAGAGAGAGCGCGACTGGAGGGATGACAGAGCGCGAATGGGTGGAATAGAGAGTGTGACTGGGGGGAAGAGAGAGAGCGACTGGGGGAAGAGAGAGCGTGACTGTGGGGAGGAGAGTGCGCGACTGGGTGA
This sequence comes from Somniosus microcephalus, assembly GCF_052327205.1. NCBI lineage: Eukaryota > Metazoa > Chordata > Chondrichthyes > Squaliformes > Somniosidae > Somniosus > Somniosus microcephalus. Next base: position 94,817,307 of record NC_140994.1, on the reverse strand, counting down.
AAGAGAGAGCGCAACTGGGGCGAATAGATAGCGTGACTGGGGAGAAGAGAGAGAGCGACTGGGGGGAAGAGAGAGAGCGACTGGGGGGAAGAGAGAGAGGGACTGGGGGGAAGAGAGAGAGCGACTGGGGGGAAGAGAGAGCGACTGGGGGGAAGAGAGAGAGCGACGGGGGGAAGAGAGAGTGCGACTGTGGGGAAGAGAGAGAGCGACTGGGGGGAAGAGAGAGAGCGACTGGGGGAAGAGAGGGTGCGACTGTGGGGAAGAGAGAGAGTGACTGGGGGGAAGAGTGAGAGCGACTGGAGGGAAGAGAGAGCGCGACTGGGGGTAAGAGAGAGAGCGACTGGGGGGAAGAGTGAGAGCGACTGGGGGGAAGAGAGAGAGCGACTGTGGGGAAGAGAGAGAGCGACTGCGGGGAAGAGAGCGAGTGCCTGGGGGGAAGAGAGAGAGCGACTGGGGGGGAAGAGAGCGAGCGATTGGGGGGAATAGATCGAGCGACTGGGGGGAAGATAGGGAGCGACTGGGGGGAAGAGAGAGATCAACTGGTGGGAAGAGAGAGAGAGACTGGGCGGAAGAGAGAGAGCGACGGGGAGAATAGAGAGAGCACTGGGGGGGAAGAGAGAGAGCGACTGGGGGGAAGAGAGAGCGCGAATGGGGGGGAATAGAGAGCGTGACTGGGGGAAAGGAGAGCGCGACTGGGGGAAGGGAGAGCCTGACTGTGGGGAGGAGAGTGTGCGACTGGGGGAAATAGAGAGCGCAGCTGGGGGGAATAGATAACGCGACTGGGGGGAAGAGACAGAGCGACTGGTAGGAAGAGAAAGAGCGACTGGGGGAAGAGAGAGAGCAACTGGGGGGAGAGAGAGAGCAACTGGGGGGAAGAGAGAGATCGACTGCGGGAAGAGAGAGAGCGACTGCGGTGAAGAGAGAGAGCGACTGGGGGGAAGAGAGAGAGCGAATGGGGGAAGAGAGAGTGTGACTGGAAGGAAGAGAGAGAGCGACTGGGGGGAAGGGACGAGAGAGCGACTGGGGGGAAGAGAGAGAGCGACTGGGGGGAAGAGAGAGAGCGACTGGGGTTAAGAGGGAGAGCAACTGCGGGGAAGAGAGAGAGCGACTGGGTTGAAGAGAGAGGCGGCTGCGGGGAAGAGAGAGAGCGACTGGGGGGAAGCGAGAGCGCGGCTGGGGGAAGAGAGAGCGCGACTGGCGGGAAAAGAGAGCGTGACTGGGGGAAGAGAAGAGCGCGACTGGTGGGAAGAGAGAGTGCGACTGGGGGGAAGAGAGAGCGTGACTGGGGGAAGAGAGAGAGCGACTGCGGGGAAGAGAGCGAGTGCCTGGGGGAAGAGAGAGAGCGACTGGGGGGGAAGAGAGCGAGCGATTGGGGGAATAGATCGAGCGACTGGGGGGAAGATAGGGAGCGACTGGGGGGAAGAGAGCGATCAACTGGTGGGAAGAGAGAGAGAGACTGGGCGGAAGAGAGAGAGCGACGGGGAGAATAGAGAGAGCGACTGGGGGGAAGAGAGAGAGCGACTGGGGGGAAGAGAGAGCGCGAATGGGGGTATAGAGAGCGTGACTGGGGGGAAAGGAGGAGCGCGACTTGGGGGAAGGGAGAGCCTGACTGTGGGGAGGAGAGTTGTGCGACTGGGGGAAATAGAGAGCGCAACTGGGGGAAGAGACAGAGCGACTGGTAGGAAGAGAGAGAGCGACTGGGGGAAGAGAGAGAGCAACTGGGGGGAGAGAGAGAGCAACTGGGGGGAAGAGAGAGATCGACTGCGGGGAAGAGAGAGAGCGACTGCGGTGAAGAGAGAGAGCGACTGGGGGGAAGAGAGAGAGCGAATGGGGGAAGAGAGAGGGTGACTGGAAGGAAGAGAGAGAGCGACTGGGGGGAAGGGAGAGAGCGACTGGGGGGAAGAAAGAGAGCGACTGGTGGGGAAGAGAGAGAGCGACTGGTGGGGAAGAGAGAGAGCGACTGGGGTTAAGAGAGAGAGCGACTGGGGTTAAGAGAGAGAGCAACTGGGGGGAAGAGAGAGAGCGTCTGGGTTGAAGAGAGAGGTGGCTGCGGGGAAGAGAGAGAGCGACTGGCGGGAAAAGAGAGCACGACTGGGGGGAAGAGAGAGCGCGACTGGTGGGAAGAGAGAGCGCGACTTGGGGGAAGAGAGAGCGCGACTGGGGGGAAGAGAGAGCGCGACTGGGGGGAAGAGAGAGCGCGACTGGAGGGATGACAGAGCGCGAATGGGTGGAATAGAGAGTGTGACTGGGGGGAAGAGAGAGAGCGACTGGGGGAAGAGAGAGCGTGACTGTGGGAGGAGAGTGCGCGACTGGGTGAAAGAGAGAGCGCAACTGGGGGGAATAGATAGCGTGACTGGGGAGAAGAGAGAGAGCGACTGGGGGGAAGAGAGAGAGCGACTGGGGGGAAGAGAGAGAGGGACTGGGGGGAAGAGAGAGAGCGACTGGGGGGAAGAGAGAGCGACTGGGGGGAAGAGAGAGAGCGACGGGGGAAGAGAGAGTGCGACTGTGGGGAAGAGAGAGAGCGACTGGGGGGAAGAGAGAGAGCGACTGGGGGGAAGAGAGGGTGCGACTGTGGGGAAGAGAGAGAGTGACTGGGGGGAAGAGTGAGAGCGACTGGAGGGAAGAGAGAGCGCGACTGGGGGTAAGAGAGAGAGCGACTGGGGGGAAGAGTGAGAGCGACTGGGGGGAAGAGAGAGAGCGACTGTGGGGAAGAGAGAGAGCGACTGCGGGGAAGAGAGAGGCGGCTGCGGGGAAGATAGAGAGCGACTGGGGGGAAGCGAGAGCGCGACTGGGGGAAGAGAGAGCGCGACTGGCGGGAAGAGAGAGCGTGACTGGGGGAAGAGAGAGCGCGACTGGTGGGAAGAGAGAGGGCGACTGGGGGGAAGAGAGAGCGTGACTGGGGGGAAGAGAGAGAGCGACTGCGGGGAAGAGAGCGAGTGCCTGGGGGGAAGAGAGAGAGCGACTGGGGGGGAAGAGAACGAGCGATTGGGGGGAATAGATCGAGCGACTGGGGGGAAGATAGGGAGCGACTGGGGGGAAGAGAGAGATCAACTGGTGGGAAGAGAGAGAGAGACTGGGCGGAAGAGAGAGAGCGACGGGGAGAATAGAGAGAGCGACTGGGGGGAAGAGAGAGAGCGACTGGGGGGAAGAGAGAGCGCGAATGGGGGGAATAGAGAGCGTGACTGGGGGGAAAGGAGAGCGCGACTTGGGGGAAGGGAGAGCCTGACTGTGGGGAGGAGAGTGTGCGACTGGGGGAAATAGAGAGCGCAACCGGGGGGAATAGATCGCGCGACTGGGGGGAAGAGACAGAGCGACTGGTAGGAAGAGAGAGAGCGACTGGGGGAAGAGAGAGAGCAACTGGGGGGAGAGAGAGAGCAACTGGGGGGAAGAGAGAGATCGACTGCGGGGAAGAGAGAGAGCGACTGCGGTGAAGAGAGAGAGCGACTGGGGGGAAGAGAGAGAGCGAATGGGGGAAGAGAGAGGGTGACTGGAAGGAAGAGAGAGAGCGACTGGGGGGAAGGGAGAGAGCGACTGGGGGGAAGAGAGAGAGCGACTGGTGGGGAAGAGAGAGAGCAATTGGGGGGAAGAGAGAGAGGGACTGGGTTGAAGAGAGAGGTGGCTGCGGGGAAGAGAGAGAGCAACTGGGGGGAAGCGAGAGCGCGACTGGGTGAAGAGAGAGCGCGACTGGCGGGAAAAGAGAGCGTGACTGGGGGAAGAGAGAGCGCGACTGGTGGGAAGAGAGAGCGCGACTGGGGGGAAGAGAGAGCGTGACTGGGGGGAAGAGAGAGCGCGACTGGGGGAAGAGAGAGCACGACTGGGGCGAAGAGAATGCGCGACTGGGGGGAAGAGAGAGCGCAACTGGGGGGAAAAGATAGCGCGACTGGGGGCAAGAGAGAGAGCGACTGGGGGGAAGAGAGAAAGCGACTGGGGGGAAGAGAGAGAGGGACTGGGGGGACGAGAGAGAGCGACTGGGGGAAAGAGAGAGCGCCTGGGGGGAAGAGAGAGCGCAACTGGCGGGAAAAGAGAGCGTGACTGGGGGTAAGAGAGCGCGACTGGTGGGAAGAGAGAGCGCGACTGGGGTGGAAGAGAGAGCGCGACGGGGGGAAGAGAGAGCGCGACTGGGGGAAGAGAGAGCATGACTGGAGGGAAGAGAGAGCGTGACAGTGGGGAGGAGAGTGCGTGACTGGGTGAAAGAGAGAGCGCAACTGGGGGGAATAGATAGCGTGACTGGGGGGAAGAGAGAGAGCGACTGGGGTGAAGAGAGAGAGCGACTGGGGGGAAGAGAGAGAGGGACTGGGGGGAAGAGAGAGAGCGACTGGGGGGAAGAGCGAGCGACTGATGGGAAGAGAGAGAGCGACTGGGAGGAAGAGAGACAGCAACTGGGGGGAAGAGAGAGAGCGACTGTGGGGAAGAGAGAGAGCGACTGTGGGGAAGAGAGTGAGCGACTGGGGGGAAGAGAGAGAGCGGCTGTGGGGAAGAGAGAGAGCGACTGGGAGGAAGAGAGAGAGCGACTGGGGGGAAGAGAGACTGCGACTGGGGGGAAGAGAGTGAGCGACTGGGGGGAAGAGTGAGAGCGACTGTGGGGAAGAGAGAGAGCAACTGGGGGGAAGAGTGTGAGCGCCTGGGGGGAAGAGAGAGAGCGACTGTGGGGAAGAGAGAGAGCGACGGGGAGAAGTGAGAGAGCGACTGGGGGAAGAGAGAGAGCGACTGGGGGGAAAGAGAGAGAGCGACGGGGAGAAGTGAGAGAGCGACTGGGGGGAAGCGAGAGCATGACTGGTGGGAAGAGAGAGCGCGACTGGGGGGAAGAGAGAGCGCGACTGCGGGGAAGAGAGAGCCCGACAGAGGGGGAAGAGAGAGAGCGACTGGGGTTAAGAGAGAGAGCGACTGGGGGGAAAGAGAGAGAGCGATGGGGTGAAGTGAGAGAGCGACTGGGGGAAGAGAGAGAGCGACTGGGGGGAAGAGAGATTGCGACTGGGGAGAAGAGAGAGAGCGACAGGGTTGAAGAGAGAGGCGGCTGCGGGGAAGAGAGAGAGCGACTGGGGGGAAGAGAGAGAGCGACTGGCGGGAAAAGAGAGCACGACTGGGGGGATGAGAGAGCGCGACTGGTGGGAAGAGAGAGCGCGACTTGGGGGAAGAGAGAGCGCGACTGGGGGGAAGAGAGAGCGCGACTGGGGGGAAGAGAGAGCGCGACTGGAGGGATGACAGAGCGCGAATGGGTGGAATAGAGAGTGTGACTGGGGGGAAGAGAGAGAGCGACTGGGGGAAGAGAGAGCGTGACTGTGGGGAGGAGAGTGCGCGACTGGGTGAAAGAGAGAGCGCAACTGGGGCGAATAGATAGCGTGACTGGGGAGAAGAGAGAGAGCGACTGGGGGGAAGAGAGAGAGCGACTGGGGGGAAGAGAGAGAGGGACTGGGGGGAAGAGAGAGAGCGACTGGGGGGAAGAGAGAGCGACTGGGGGGAAGAGAGAGAGCGACGGGGGGAAGAGAGAGTGCGACTGTGGGGAAGAGAGAGAGCGACTGGGGGGAAGAGAGAGAGCGACTGGGGGGAAGAGAGGGTGCGACTGTGGGGAAGAGAGAGAGTGACTGGGGGGAAGAGTGAGAGCGACTGGAGGGAAGAGAGAGCGCGACTGGGGGTAAGAGAGAGAGCGACTGGGGGGAAGAGTGAGAGCGACTGGGGGGAAGAGAGAGAGCGACTGTGGGGAAGAGAGAGAGCGACTGCGGGGAAGAGAGCGAGTGCCTGGGGGGAAGAGAGAGAGCGACTGGGGGGGAAGAGAGCGAGCGATTGGGGGGAATAGATCGAGCGACTGGGGGGAAGATAGGGAGCGACTGGGGGGAAGAGAGAGATCAACTGGTGGGAAGAGAGAGAGAGACTGGGCGGAAGAGAGAGAGCGACGGGGAGAATAGAGAGAGCGACTGGGGGGAAGAGAGAGAGCGACTGGGGGGAAGAGAGAGCGCGAATGGGGGGAATAGAGAGCGTGACTGGGGGGAAAGGAGAGCGCGACTGGGGGGAAGGGAGAGCCTGACTGTGGGGAGGAGAGTGTGCGACTGGGGGAAATAGAGAGCGCAGCTGGGGGGAATAGATAACGCGACTGGGGGGAAGAGACAGAGCGACTGGTAGGAAGAGAAAGAGCGACTGGGGGAAGAGAGAGAGCAACTGGGGGGAGAGAGAGAGCAACTGGGGGGAAGAGAGAGATCGACTGCGGGGAAGAGAGAGAGCGACTGCGGTGAAGAGAGAGAGCGACTGGGGGGAAGAGAGAGAGCGAATGGGGGAAGAGAGAGTGTGACTGGAAGGAAGAGAGAGAGCGACTGGGGGGAAGGGAGAGAGCGACTGGGGGGAAGAGAGAGAGCGACTGGGGGGAAGAGAGAGAGCGACTGGGGTTAAGAGGGAGAGCAACTGCGGGGAAGAGAGAGAGCGACTGGGTTGAAGAGAGAGGCGGCTGCGGGGAAGAGAGAGAGCGACTGGGGGGAAGCGAGAGCGCGGCTGGGGGAAGAGAGAGCGCGACTGGCGGGAAAAGAGAGCGTGACTGGGGGAAGAGAGAGCGCGACTGGTGGGAAGAGAGAGTGCGACTGGGGGGAAGAGAGAGCGTGACTGGGGGGAAGAGAGAGAGCGACTGCGGGGAAGAGAGCGAGTGCCTGGGGGGAAGAGAGAGAGCGACTGGGGGGGAAGAGAGCGAGCGATTGGGGGGAATAGATCGAGCGACTGGGGGGAAGATAGGGAGCGACTGGGGGGAAGAGAGCGATCAACTGGTGGGAAGAGAGAGAGAGACTGGGCGGAAGAGAGAGAGCGACGGGGAGAATAGAGAGAGCGACTGGGGGGAAGAGAGAGAGCGACTGGGGGGAAGAGAGAGCGCGAATGGGGGGTATAGAGAGCGTGACTGGGGGGAAAGGAGAGCGCGACTTGGGGGAAGGGAGAGCCTGACTGTGGGGAGGAGAGTGTGCGACTGGGGGAAATAGAGAGCGCAACTGGGGGGAAGAGACAGAGCGACTGGTAGGAAGAGAGAGAGCGACTGGGGGAAGAGAGAGAGCAACTGGGGGGAGAGAGAGAGCAACTGGGGGGAAGAGAGAGATCGACTGCGGGGAAGAGAGAGAGCGACTGCGGTGAAGAGAGAGAGCGACTGGGGGGAAGAGAGAGAGCGAATGGGGGAAGAGAGAGGGTGACTGGAAGGAAGAGAGAGAGCGACTGGGGGGAAGGGAGAGAGCGACTGGGGGGAAGAAAGAGAGCGACAGGTGGGGAAGAGAGAGAGCGACTGGTGGGGAAGAGAGAGAGCGACTGGGGTTAAGAGAGAGAGCGACTGGGGTTAAGAGAGAGAGCAACTGGGGGGAAGAGAGAGAGCGACTGGGTTGAAGAGAGAGGTGGCTGCGGGGAAGAGAGAGAGCGACTGGCGGGAAAAGAGAGCACGACTGGGGGGAAGAGAGAGCGCGACTGGTGGGAAGAGAGAGCGCGACTGGGTGGAATAGAGAGTGTGACTGGGGGGAAGAGAGAGAGCGACTGGGGGAAGAGAGAGCGTGACTGTGGGGAGGAGAGTGCGCGACTGGGTGAAAGAGAGAGCGCAACTGGGGGGAATAGATAGCGTGACTGGGGAGAAGAGAGAGAGCGACTGGGGGGAAGAGAGAGAGCGACTGGGGGGAAGAGAGAGAGGGACTGGGGGGAAGAGAAAGAGCGACTGGGGGGAAGAGAGAGCGACTGGGGGGAAGAGAGAGAGCGACGGGGGGAAGAGAGAGTGCGACTGTGGGGAAGAGAGAGAGCGACTGGGGGGAAGAGAGAGAGCGACTGGGGGGAAGAGAGGGTGCGACTGTGGGGAAGAGAGAGAGTGACTGGGGGGAAGAGTGAGAGCGACTGGAGGGAAGAGAGAGCGCGACTGGGGGTAAGAGAGAGAGCGACTGGGGGGAAGAGAGAGCGACTGGGGGGAAGAGAGAGAGCGACGGGGGGAAGAGAGAGCGACTGGGGGGAAGAGAGAGAGCGACGGGGGGAAGAGAGAGTGCGACTGTGGGGAAGAGAGAGAGCGACTGGGGGGAAGAGAGAGAGCGACTGGGGGGAAGAGAGGGTGCGACTGTGGGGAAGAGAGAGAGTGACTGGGGGGAAGAGTGAGAGCGACTGGAGGGACGAGAGAGCGCGACTGGGGGTAAGAGAGAGAGCGACTGGGGGGAAGAGTGAGAGCGACTGGGGGGAAGAGAGAGAGCGACTGTGGGGAAGAGAGAGAGCGACTGCGGGGAAGAGAGAGGCGGCTGCGGGGAAGATAGAGAGCGACTGGGGGGAAGCGAGAGCGCGACTGGGGGAAGAGAGAGCGCGACTGGCGGGAAGAGAGAGCGTGACTGGGGGAAGAGAGAGCGCGACTGGTGGGAAGAGAGAGAGCGACTGGGGGGAAGAGAGAGCGTGACTGGGGGGAAGAGAGAGAGCGACTGCGGGGAAGAGAGCGAGTGCCTGGGGGGAAGAGAGAGAGCGACTGGGGGGGAAGAGAACGAGCGATTGGGGGGAATAGATCGAGCGACTGGGGGGAAGATAGGGAGCGACTGGGGGGAAGAGAGAGATCAACTGGTGGGAAGAGAGAGAGAGACTGGGCGGAAGAGAGAGAGCGACGGGGAGAATAGAGAGAGCGACTGGGGGGAGGAGAGAGAGCGACTGGGGGGAAGAGAGAGCGCGAATGGGGGGAATAGAGAGCGTGACTGGGGGGAAAGGAGAGCGCGACTTGGGGGAAGGGAGAGCCTGACTGTGGGGAGGAGAGTGTGCGACTGGGGGAAATAGAGAGCGCAACCGGGGGGAATAGATCGCGCGACTGGGGGGAAGAGACAGAGCGACTGGTAGGAAGAGAGAGAGCGACTGGGGGAAGAGAGAGAGCAACTGCGGGGAGAGAGAGAGCAACTGGGGGGAAGAGAGAGATCGACTGCGGGGAAGAGAGAGAGCGACTGCGGTGAAGAGAGAGAGCGACTGGGGGGAAGAGAGAGAGCGAATGGGGGAAGAGAGAGGGTGACTGGAAGGAAGAGAGAGAGCGACTGGGGGGAAGGGAGAGAGCGACTGGGGGGAAGAGAGAGAGCGACTGGTGGGGAAGAGAGAGAGCAACTGGGGGGAAGAGAGAGAGGGACTGGGTTGAAGAGAGAGGTGGCTGCGGGGAAGAGAGAGAGCAACTGGGGGGAAGCGAGAGCACGACTGGGTGAAGAGAGAGCGCGACTGGCGGGAAAAGAGAGCGTGACTGGGGGAAGAGAGAGCGCGACTGGTGGGAAGAGAGAGCGCGACTGGGGGGAAGAGAGAGAGCGACTGGGGGGAAGAGAGAGCGCGACTGGAGGGAAGAGACAGCGCGACGGGGGGAAGAGAGAGAGCGACTGCGAGGAAGAGAGAGAGCGACTGCGGGGAAGAGAGAGAGCGACTGGGGTGAAGAGAGAGAGCAACAGGGGGGAAGAGAGAACGACTGGGGGGAAGAGAGAGAGCGACTGGGGGGTGGAGAGAGTGCAACTGCGGGGAAGAGAGAGAGCGAGTGGGGGGAATAGAGAGAACGACTGGGGGGAAGAGAGAAAGCGACTGGGGGGAGGAGAGAGTGCAACTGGGGGGAAGAGAGAGAGCGACTGGGGGAAATAGAGAGAGCGACTGGCGGGAAGAGAGAGGGCGACTGGGGGGAAGAGAGAGAGGGACTGGGGGGATGAGAGAGAGCGACTGGGGGAAGAGAGTATGCGACTGGGAGAAGAGAGAGACCGACTGGTGGGAAGAGAGAGAGCGACTGGGGGGAAGAGAGAGAGCGACTGCGGGGAAGAGAGAGAGAGCGACTGGGGGGAAGAGAGAGAGCGACTGGGGGGAAGAGGGAGAGCGACTGGGGGGAAGAGAGAGAGCGACTGCGGGGAAGAGAGAGAGCGACTGCGGGGAACAGAGAGCGCGACTGGGGGGAAGAGAGAGCACGACTGGCGCGAAGAGAGAGCGCGAATGGGGGGAGGAGAGAGAGCGACTGGGGGGAAGAGAGAGAGCGAATGGGGGAAGAGAGAGGGTGACTGGGAGGAAGAGAGAGAGCGACTGGGGGGAAGGGAGAGAGCGACTGGGGGGAAGAGAGAGAGCGACTGGGGGGAAGAGAGAGAGCGACTGGGGGGAAGAGAGAGAGCGAATGGGGGAAGAGAGAGGGTGACTGGGAGGAAGAGAGAGAGCGACTGGGGGGAAGGGAGAGAGCGACTGGGGGGAAGAGAGAGAGCGACTGGGGGGAAGAGAGAGAGCGACAGAGGGGGAAGAGAGAGAGCGACTGGGGTTAAGAGAGAGAGCGACTGGGGGGAAGAGAGAGAGCGACAGCGGGGAAGAGAGAGCGACAGGGGGGAAGAGAGGGAGCGACTGTGGGGATGAGAGAGAGCGACTGGGGGGAAGAGAGAGAGGGACTGGAGGGAAGAGAGAGAGCGACTGGGGGGAAGAGAGCGACTGGGGGGAAGAGAGAGAACGACTGGGGGGAAGAGAGAGAGCGACTGGGGGGAATAGAGAGAGCGACTGGGGGGATGAGAGAGAGCGACTGGGGGGAAAGAGAGAGAGCGATGGGGAGAAGTGAGAGAGCGACTGGGGGAAGAGAGAGAGCGACTGGGGGGAAGAGAGGTTGCGACTGGGGAGAAGAGAGAGAGCGACAGGGTTGAAGACAGAGGCGGCTGCGGGGAAGAGAGAGAGCGACTGGGGGGAAGGGAGAGCGCGACTGGGGGGAAGAGAGAGCGCAACTGGCGGGAAAAGAGAGCGTGACTGGGGGTAAGAGAGCGCGACTGGTGGGAAGAGAGAGCGCGACTGGGGTGGAAGAGAGAGCGCGACGGGGGGAAGAGAGAGCGCGACTGGGGGAAGAGAGAGCACGACTGGAGGGAAGAGAGAGCGTGACTGTGGGGAGGAGAGTGCGTGACTGGGTGAAAGAGAGAGCGCAACTGGGGGGAATAGATAGCGTGACTAGGGGGAAGAGAGAGAGCGACTGGGGTGAAGAGAGAGAGCGACTGGGGGGAAGAGAGAGAGGGACTGGGGGGAAGAGAGAGAGCGACTGGGGGGAAGAGCGAGCGACTGATGGGAAGAGAGAGAGCGACTGGGAGGAAGAGAGACAGCAACTGGGGGGAAGAGAGAGAGCGACTGTGGGGAAGAGAGAGAGCGACTGTGGGGAAGAGAGTGAGCAACTGGGGGGAAGAGAGAGAGCGACTGTGGGGAAGAGAGAGAGCGACTGTGGGGAAGAGAGTGAGCGACTGGGGGGAAGAGAGAGAGCCGCTGTGGGGAAGAGAGAGAGCGACTGGGAGGAAGAGAGAGAGCGACTGGGGGGAAGAGAGACTGCGACTGGGGGGAAGAGAGTGAGCGACTGGGGGGAAGAGAGAGAGCGACTGTGGGGAAGAGAGAGAGCGACTGGGGGGAAGAGTGTGAGCGCCTGGGGGGAAGAGAGAGAGCGACTGTGGGGAAGAGAGAGAGCGACGGGGAGAAGTGAGAGAGCGACTGGGGGAAGAGAGAGAGCGACTGGGGGGAAAGAGAGAGAGCGACGGGGAGAAGTGAGAGAGCGACTGGGGGGAAGCGAGAGCATGACTGGTGGGAAGAGAGAGCGCGACTGGGGGGAAGAGAGAGCGCGACTGCGGGGAAGAGAGAGCCCGACAGAGGGGGAAGAGAGAGAGCGACTGGGGTTAAGAGAGAGAGCGACTGGGGGGAAAGAGAGAGAGCGATGGGGAGAAGTGAGAGAGCGACTGGGGGAAGAGAGAGAGCGACTGGGGGGAAGACAGATTGCGACTGGGGAGAAGAGAGAGAGCGACAGGGTTGAAGAGAGAGGCGGCTGCGGGGAAGAGAGAGAGCGACTGGGGGGAAGAGAGAGAGCGACTGGCGGGAAAAGAGAGCACGACTGGGGGGATGAGAGAGCGCGACTGGTGGGAAGAGAGAGCGCGACTTGGGGGAAGAGAGAGCGCGACTGGGGGGAAGAGAGAGCGCGACTGGGGGGAAGAGAGAGCGCGACTGGAGGGATGACAGAGCGCGAATGGGTGGAATAGAGAGTGTGACTGGGGGGAAGAGAGAGAGCGACTGGGGGAAGAGAGAGCGTGACTGTGGGGAGGAGAGTGCGCGACTGGGTGAAAGAGAGAGCGCAACTGGGGCGAATAGATAGCGTGACTGGGGAGAAGAGAGAGAGCGACTGGGGGGAAGAGAGAGAGCGACTGGGGGGAAGAGAGAGAGGGACTGGGGGGAAGAGAGAGAGCGACTGGGGGGAAGAGAGAGCGACTGGGGGGAAGAGAGAGAGCGACGGGGGGAAGAGAGAGTGCGACTGTGGGGAAGAGAGAGAGCGACTGGGGGGAAGAGAGAGAGCGACTGGGGGGAAGAGAGGGTGCGACTGTGGGGAAGAGAGAGAGTGACTGGGGGGAAGAGTGAGAGCGACTGGAGGGAAGAGAGAGCGCGACTGGGGGTAAGAGAGAGAGCGACTGGGGGGAAGAGTGAGAGCGACTGGGGGGAAGAGAGAGAGCGACTGTGGGGAAGAGAGAGAGCGACTGCGGGGAAGAGAGCGAGTGCCTGGGGGGAAGAGAGAGAGCGACTGGGGGGGAAGAGAGCGAGCGATTGGGGGGAATAGATCGAGCGACTGGGGGGAAGATAGGGAGCGACTGGGGGGAAGAGAGAGATCAACTGGTGGGAAGAGAGAGAGAGACTGGGCGGAAGAGAGAGAGCGACGGGGAGAATAGAGAGAGCGACTGGGGGGAAGAGAGAGAGCGACTGGGGGGAAGAGAGAGCGCGAATGGGGGGAATAGAGAGCGTGACTGGGGGGAAAGGAGAGCGCGACTGGGGGGAAGGGAGAGCCTGACTGTGGGGAGGAGAGTGTGCGACTGGGGGAAATAGAGAGCGCAGCTGGGGGGAATAGATAACGCGACTGGGGGGAAGAGACAGAGCGACTGGTAGGAAGAGAAAGAGCGACTGGGGGAAGAGAGAGAGCAACTGGGGGGAGAGAGAGAGCAACTGGGGGGAAGAGAGAGATCGACTGCGGGGAAGAGAGAGAGCGACTGCGGTGAAGAGAGAGAGCGACTGGGGGGAAGAGAGAGAGCGAATGGGGGAAGAGAGAGTGTGACTGGAAGGAAGAGAGAGAGCGACTGGGGGGAAGGGAGAGAGCGACTGGGGGGAAGAGAGAGAGCGACTGGGGGGAAGAGAGAGAGCGACTGGGGTTAAGAGGGAGAGCAACTGCGGGGAAGAGAGAGAGCGACTGGGTTGAAGAGAGAGGCGGCTGCGGGGAAGAGAGAGAGCGACTGGGGGGGAAGCGAGAGCGCGGCTGGGGGAAGAGAGAGCGCGACTGGCGGGAAAAGAGAGCGTGACTGGGGGAAGAGAGAGCGCGACTGGTGGGAAGAGAGAGTGCGACTGGGGGGAAGAGAGAGCGTGACTGGGGGGAAGAGAGAGAGCGACTGCGGGGAAGAGAGCGAGTGCCTGGGGGGAAGAGAGAGAGCGACTGGGGGGGGAAGAGAGCGAGCGATTGGGGGGAATAGATCGAGCGACTGGGGGGAAGATAGGGAGCGACTGGGGGGAAGAGAGCGATCAACTGGTGGGAAGAGAGAGAGAGACTGGGCGGAAGAGAGAGAGCGACGGGGAGAATAGAGAGAGCGACTGGGGGGAAGAGAGAGAGCGACTGGGGGGAAGAGAGAGCGCGAATGGGGGGTATAGAGAGCGTGACTGGGGGGAAAGGAGAGCGCGACTTGGGGGAAGGGAGAGCCTGACTGTGGGGAGGAGAGTGTGCGACTGGGGGAATAGAGAGCGCAACTGGGGGGAAGAGACAGAGCGACTGGTAGGAAGAGAGAGAGCGACTGGGGGAAGAGAGAGAGCAACTGGGGGGAGAGAGAGAGCAACTGGGGGGAAGAGAGAGATCGACTGCGGGGAAGAGAGAGAGCGACTGCGGTGAAGAGAGAGAGCGACTGGGGGGAAGAGAGAGAGCGAATGGGGGAAGAGAGAGGGTGACTGGAAGGAAGAGAGAGAGCGACTGGGGGGAAGGGAGAGAGCGACTGGGGGGAAGAAAGAGAGCGACTGGTGGGGAAGAGAGAGAGCGACTGGTGGGGAAGAGAGAGAGCGACTGGGGTTAAGAGAGAGAGCGACTGGGGTTAAGAGAGAGAGCAACTGGGGGGAAGAGAGAGAGCGACTGGGTTGAAGAGAGAGGTGGCTGCGGGGAAGAGAGAGAGCAACTGGGGGGAAGCGAGAGCGCGACTGGGTGAAGAGAGAGCGCGACTGGCGGGAAAAGAGAGCGTGACTGGGGGAAGAGAGAGCGCGACTGGTGGGAAGAGAGAGCGCGACTGGGGGGAAGAGAGAGCGTGACTGGGGGGAAGAGAGAGCGCGACTGGGGGAAGAGAGAGCACGACTGGGGGGAAGAGAATGCGCGACTGGGGGGAAGAGAGAGCACGACTGGAGGGATGACAGAGCGCGAATGGGGGGAATAGAGAGCGTGACTGGGGGGAAGAGAGAGAGCGACTGGGGGAAGAGAGAGCGTGACTGTGGGGAGGAGAGTGCGCGACTGGGTGAAAGAGAGAGCGCAACTGGGGGGAATAGATAGCGCGACTGGGGGGAAGAGAGAGAGCGACTGGGGGGAAGAGAGAAAGCGACTGGGGGGAAGAGAGAGAGGGACTGGGGGGACGAGAGAGAGCGACTGGGGGAAAGAGAGAGCGACTAGGGGGAAGAGAGAGAGCGACTGGGGGGAAGAGAGAGAGCGACTGGGGGGAAGAGAGAGAGCGACTGGGGGGAAGAGAGATTGCGACTGGGGAGAAGAGAGAGAGCGACTGGAAGGAAGAGAAAGGTGGCTGCGGGGAAGAGAGAGAGCGACTGGGGGGAAGAGAGAGCGCGACTGGAGGGAAGAGACAGCGCGACGGGGGGAAGAGAGAGAGCGACTGCGAGGAAGAGAGAGAGCGACTGCGGGGAAGAGAGAGAGCGACTGGGGTGAAGAGAGAGAGCAACAGGAGGGAAGAGAGAACGACTGGGGGGAAGAGAGAGAGCGACTGGGGGGAGGAGAGAGTGCAACTGCGGGGAAGAGAGAGAGCGACTGGGGGGAAGATAGAGAGCGACTGGGGGGAAGAGAGAAAGCGACTGGGGGGAGGAGAGAGTGCAACTGGGGGGAAGACAGAGAGCGACTGGGGGAAATAGAGAGAGCGACTGGTGGGAAGAGAGAGGGCGACTGGGGGGAAGAGAGAGAGGGACTGGGGGGATGAGAGAGAGCGACTGGGGGAAGAGAGTATGCGACTGGGAGAAGAGAGAGAGCGACTGGTGGGAAGAGAGAGAGCGACTGGGGGGAAGAGAGAGAGCGACTGCGGGGAAGAGAGAGAGAGCGACTGGGGGGAAGAGAGAGAGCGACTGGGGGGAAGAGGGAGAGCGACTGGGGGGAAGAGAGAGAGCGACTGCGGGGAAGAGAGAGAGCGACTGCGGGGAACAGAGAGCGCGACTGGGGGGAAGAGAGAGCACGACTGGCGCGAAGAGAGAGCGTGAATGGGGGGAGGAGAGAGTGCGACTGTGGGGAAGAGACAGAGCGACTGGGAAGAACAGAGAGAGCGAATGGGGGGAAGAGAGAAAGCGACTGGGGGGAAGAGAGAGAACATCTGGGGGAAGAAAGAGCGTGACTGGGGGGGAAGAGAGAGCACGACTGGCGGGATGAGAGAGCGCGTATTGGGGGTGGAGAGAGCGCGACTGTGGGGAAGAGAGAGAGCGACTGGGAGGAAGAGAGAGCGCGACTGGGGGAAGAGTGAGAGCAACTGGGAGGAAGAGAGAGCGCGACTGGGGGGAAGAGAGAGCGCGACGGGGGGAAGAGAGAGAGCGACTGCGAGGAAGAGAGAGAGCGACTGCGGGGAAGAGAGAGAGCGACTGGGGTGAAGAGAGAGAGCAACAGGAGGGAAGAGAGAACGACTGGGGGGAAGAGAGAGAGCGACTGGGGGGAGGAGAGAGTGCAACTGCGGGGAAGAGAGAGAGCGACTGGGGGGAAGATAGAGAGCGACTGGGGGGAAGAGAGAAAGCGACTGGGGGGAGGAGAGAGTGCAACTGGGGGGAAGAGAGAGAGCGACTGGGGGAAATAGAGAGAGCGACTGGCGGGAAGAGAGAGGGCGACTGGGGGGAAGAGAGAGAGGGACTGGGGGGATGAGAGAGAGCGACTGGGGGAAGAGAGTATGCGACTGGGAGAAGAGAGAGAGCGACTGGTGGGAAGAGAGAGAGCGACTGGGGGGAAGAGAGAGAGCGACTGCGGGGAAGAGAGAGAGAGCGACTGGGGGAAGAGAGAGAGCGACTGGGGGGAAGAGGGAGAGCGACTGGGGGGAAGAGAGAGAGCGACTGCGGGGAAGAGAGAGAGCGACTGCGGGGAACAGAGAGCGCGACTGGGGGGAAGAGAGAGCACGACTGGCGCGAAGAGAGAGCGCGAATGGGGGGAGGAGAGAGCGCGACTGTGGGGAAGAGACAGAGCGACTGGGAAGAACAGAGAGAGCGAATGGGGGGAAGAGAGAGAGCGACTGGGGGTAAGAGAGAGAACATCTGGGGGAAGAAAGAGCGTGACTGGGGGGAAGAGAGAGCACGACTGGCGGGGATGAGAGAGCGCGTATTGGGGAGTATGTATAACACTGGCGGCGCACTATGTTACAGCTTGCCATGAACAGAGGGACAACCAGTAAACTAAGAAAAAAATATATATAAACAATGCGAATGTATATTTATACACTCAGGGATATACCTGTTATACACTGTATGAATAGAACTGCGTTTATGTGCTAAACCATAAATGTATTTTGATGCTTTGGCAACATAAGATGTAACTTATCATGCCAATAAGCGATTTAAATTGTAAATTGTAAATTGGGAGGAGAGAGCGCGACTGTGGGGAAGAGAGAGAGCGACTGGGAGGAAGATAGAGCGCGACTGGGGGAAGAGCGAGAGCAATTGGGAGGAAGAGAGAGCGCGACTGGGGGGAAGAGAGAGCGCGACTGGGGGGAAGAGAGAGAGCGACTGTGGGGAAGAGAGAGAGCGACTGGGGGGAAGAGAGAGAGCTACTGGGGGGGAAGAGAGAGTGCGACTGTGGGGAAGGGAGAGAGCGATGGGGTGGAAGAGAGAGCGCGACTGGGAGGAAGAGAGAGAGCGACTGGGGGGAAGAGAGAGAGCGACTGTGGGGAAGAGAGTGAGCGACCGGGGGAATAGAGAGAGCGACTGTGGGGAAGAGAGAGAGCGACTGGGGGGAAGAGAGAGAGCGACAGGGGGGAAGAGAGCGAGCGAATGTGGAAAGAGAGAGGGTGACTGGGAGGAAGAGAGAGAGCGGCTGGGGGGAAAGGGAGAGAGCGACTGGGGGGAAGAGAGAGAGCGACTGGGGGGGAAGAGAGAGAGCGACAGAGGGGGAAGAGAGAGAGCGACTGGGGGTAAGAGAGAGAGCGACTGGGAGGAAGCGTGAGAGCGACTGGGGGTAAGAGAAAGAGCGACTGCGGGGAAGAGAGAGAGCGACTGGTGGGAAGAGAGAGAGCGACAGTGGGGAAGAGAGAGAGTGACTCAGGGGAAGAGTGAGAGCGACTGAGGGGGAAGAGAGAGAGCGACTGGGGGTAAGAGAGAGAGCGACTGGGGGGAAGAGTGAGAGCGACCGGGGGAAGAGAGTGCGCGACTGGGGGGAAGAGAGAGCACGACTGAAGGGATGACAGAGCGCGAATGGGGGAATAGAGAGCGTGACTCGGGGGAAGAGAGAGAGCGACTGGGGGAAGAGAGAGCGTGACTGTGGGAGGAGAGTGTGTGACTTGGTGAAAGAGAGAGCGCAACTGGGGGAATAGATAGCGCGACTGGGGGGAAGAGAGAGAGCGACTGGGGGGAAGAGAGAAAGCGACTGGGGGGAAGAGAGAGAGGGACTGGGGGATGAGAGAGAGCGACTGGGGGGAAGAGAGAGAGCGACTGGGGGGAAGAGAGAGAGCGACTGGGGGGGAAGACAGAGAGCGACTGGGGGGAAGAGAGATTGCGACTGGGGAGAAGAGAGAGAGCGACAGGGTGGAAGAGAAAGGCGGCTGTGGGGAAGAGAGAGAGCGACTGGGGGGAAGAGAGAGCGCGACTGGGGGGAAGAGACAGCGCGACTGGGGGGATGAGAGAGAGCGACTGCGAGGAAGAGAGAGAGCGACTGCGGGGAAGAGAGAGAGCGACGGGGTGAAGAGAGAGAGCAACAGGGGGGAAGAGAGAATGACTGGGGGGAAGAGAGAGAGCGACTGGGGGGAGGAGAGAGTGCAACTGGGGGGAAGAGAGAGAGCGACTGGGGGGAAGAGAGAGAGCAGCTGGGGGGAAGAGAGAAAGCGACTGGGGGGAGGAGAGAGTGCAACTGGGGGAAGAGAGAGAGTGACTGGGGGAAATAGAGAGAGCGACTGGCGGGAAGAGGGAGAGCGACTGGGGGGAAGAGAGAGAGGGACTGGGGGGATGAGAGAGAGCAGCTGGGGGGAAGAGAGAAAGCGACTGGGGGGAGGAGCGAGTGCAACTGGGGGGAAGAGAGAGAGCGACAGGGGGGAAGAGAGAGAGCGAATGGGGTAAGAGAGAGGGTGACTGGGAGGAAGAGAGAGAGCGACTGGGGGGGAAGAGAGAGAGCGACAGAGGGGGAAGAGAGAGAGCGACTGGGGTTAAGAGAGAGAGCGAATGGGGGAAAGAGAGAGAGCGACTGGGGGGATGAGAGAGAGTGACTGGGGAAAAGAGAGAGAGCGAATGGGGGAAAGAGAGAGAGCGACTGGGGGGATGAGAGAGAGCGACTGGGGGGAAGAGAGAGCGGGACTGGAGGGAAGAGAGAGAGGGACTGGGGGGAAGAGAGAGCGACTGGGGGGAAGAGAGAGAGCGACTGGGGGGAAGAGAGAGAGCGACTGGGGGGAATAGAGAGAGCGACTGGGGGAAAGAGAGAGAGCGACGGGGAGAAGTGAGAGAGCGACTGGGGGAAGAGAGAGAGCGACTGGGGGGAAGAGATAGAGCGACTGGGGGGAAGAGAGAGAGCGACTGGGGGGAATAGAGAGAGCGACTGGGGGAAAGAGAGAGAGCGACGGGGAGAAGTGAGAGAGCGACTGGGGGGAAGAGAGAGCATGACTGGTGGGAAGAGAGAGCGCGACTGGGGGGAAGAGAGAGCGCGACTGCGGGGAAGAGAGAGCCCGACAGAGGGGGAAGAGAGAGAGCGACTGGGGTTAAGAGAGAGAGCGACTGGGGGGATGAGAGAGAGCGACTGGGGGGAAAGAGAGAGAGCGATGGGGATAAGTGAGAGAGCGACTGGGGGAAGAGAGAGAGCGACAGGGTTGAAGAGAGAGGCGGCTGCGGGGAAGAGAGAGAGCGACTGGGGGGAAGAGAGAGAGCGACTGGCGGGAAAAGAGAGCGTGACTGGGGGGAAGAGAGAGCGCGACTGGGGGGAAGAGAGAGCGCGACTGGGGGGAAGAGAGAGCGCGACTGGAGGGATGACAGAGCGCGATTGGGGGGAATAGAGAGTGTGACTGGGGGGAAGAGAGAGAGCGACTGGGGGAAGGGAGAGCGTGACTGTGGGGAGGAGAGTGCGCGACTGGGTGAAAGAGAGAGCGCAACTGGGGGGAATTGATAGCGTGACTGGGGGGAAGAGAGAGAGCGACTGGGGGGAAGAGAGAGAGCGACTGGGGGGAAGAGAGAGCGACTGGGGGGAAGAGAGAGAGCGACTGGGGGGAAGAGAGAGAGCGACTGGGGGAAGAGAGAGAGCGACTGGGCAGGAAAGAGAGAGCGACTGGGTGGAAGAGAAAGGCGGCTGCGGGGAAGAGAGAGAGCGACTGGGGGTAAGAGAGAGCGCGACTGGGGGGAAGAGACAGCGCGACTGGGGGGAAGAGAGAGCGCGACTGAGGGGAAGAGAGAGCGCGACTGGGGGGAAGAGAGAGTGCGACTGTGGGGAAGAGAGAGAGCGACGGGGAGGAAGAGAGAGCGCGACTGGGGGGAAGAGAGAGCGCGACTGAGGGGAAGAGAGAGCGCGACTGGGGGGAAGAGAGAGAGGGACAGGGGGGAAGAGAGAGAGCGAATGGGGGAAGAGAGAGGGTGACTGGGAGAAAGAGAGAGAGCGACTGGGGGGAAGAGAGAGAGCGACTGGGGGGGAAGAGAGAGAGCGTCAGAGGGGGAAGAGAGATAGCGACTGGGGTTAAGCGAGAGAGCAACTGGGGGGAAGAGAGAGAGCGACAGCGGGGAAGAGAGAGCGACTGGGGGGAAGAGAAAGAGCGACGGGGGAAGAGCGAGAGCGACTGGGGAAAAGAGAGAGAGCGAATAGGGAAAAGAGAGAGAGCGAAAGGGGGGAAAGAGAGAGAGCGACTGGGGGGATGAGAGAGAGCGACTGGGGGGAAGAGAGAGAGGGACTGGAGGGAAGAGAGAGAGCGACTGGGGGGAAGAGAGAGCGACTGGGGGGAAGAGAGAGAGCGACTGAGAGGGAAGAGAGAGAGCGACTGGGGGTAAGAGAGAGAGCGACTGGGGGGAAGAGTGAGAGCGACTGGGGGGAAGAGAGAGACCGACTGCGGGGAAGAGAGAGAGCGACTGCGGGGAAGAGAGCGAGTGTCTGGGGGGAAGAGAGACAGCGACTGGGGGGAAGACAGAGAGCGATTGGTGGGAATAGAGCGAGCGACTGGGGGGAAGAGGGAGAGCGACTGGGGGGAAGAGAGAGATCAACTGGTGGGAAGAGAGAGAGCGACTGTGCGGAAGAGAGAGAGCGACGGGGAGAATAGAGTGAGCGGCTGGGGGGAAGAGAGAGAGCGAATGGGGTAAGAGAGAGGGTGACTGGGAGGAAGAGAGAGAGCGACCGGGGGGAAGGGAGAGAGCGACTGGGGGGAAGAGAGAGAGCGACTGGGGGGGAAGAGAGAGAGCGACAGAGGGGGAAGAGAGAGAGCGACTGGGGTTAAGAGAGAGAGCGAATGGGGGAAAGAGAGAGAGCGACTGGGGGGATGAGAGAGAGCGACTGGGGAAAAGAGAGAGAGCGAATGGGGGAAAGAGAGAGAGCGACTGGGGGGATGAGAGAGAGCGACTGGGGGGAAGAGAGAGCGGGACTGGAGGGAAGAGAGAGAGCGACTGGGGGGAAGAGAGAGCGACTGGGGGGAAGAGAGAGAGCGACTGGGGGGAAGAGAGAGAGCGACTGGGGGGAATAGAGAGAGCGACTGGGGGAAAGAGAGAGAGCGACGGGGAGAAGTGAGAGAGCGACTGGGGGAAGAGAGAGAGCGACTGGGGGGAAGAGATAGAGCGACTGGGGGGAAGAGAGAGAGCGACTGGGGGGAATAGAGAGAGCGACTGGGGGAAAGAGAGAGAGCGACGGGGAGAAGTGAGAGAGCGACTGGGGGGAAGAGAGAGCATGGCTGGTGGGAAGAGAGAGCGCGACTGGGGGGAAGAGAGAGCGCGACTGCGGGGAAGAGAGAGCCCGACAGAGGGGGAAGAGAGAGAGCGACTGGGGTTAAGAGAGAGAGCGACTGGGGGGATGAGAGAGAGCGACTGGGGGGAAAGAGAGAGAGCGATGGGGATAAGTGAGAGAGCGACTGGGGGAAGAGAGAGAGCGACTGGGGGGAAGAGAGATTGCAACTGGGGAGAAGAGAGAGAGCGACAGGGTTGAAGAGAGAGGCGGCTGCGGGGAAG
Source organism: Somniosus microcephalus (assembly GCF_052327205.1). Lineage (NCBI taxonomy): Eukaryota > Metazoa > Chordata > Chondrichthyes > Squaliformes > Somniosidae > Somniosus > Somniosus microcephalus. The sequence goes on along the minus strand of NC_140994.1, from coordinate 94,795,812 downwards.
AGAGAGAGCGACTGGGGGGAAGAGAGAGAGCGACTGGCGGGAAAAGAGAGCGTGACTGGGGGGAAGAGAGAGCGCGACTGGGGGGAAGAGAGAGCGCGACTGGGGGGAAGAGAGAGCGCGACTGGAGGGATGACAGAGCGCGATTGGGGGGAATAGAGAGTGTGACTGGGGGGAAGAGAGAGAGCGACTGGGGGAAGGGAGAGCGTGACTGTGGGGAGGAGAGTGCGCGACTGGGTGAAAGAGAGAGCGCAACTGGGGGGAATAGATAGCGTGACTGGGGGGAAGAGAGAGAGCGACTGGGGGGAAGAGAGAGAGCGACTGGGGGAAGAGAGAGAGGGACTGGGGGGAAGAGAGAGAGCGACTGGGGGGAAGAGAGAGCGACTGGGGGGAAGAGAGAGAGCGACTGGGGGGAAGAGAGAGAGCGACTGGGGGAAGAGAGAGAGCGACTGGGCAGGAAAGAGAGAGCGACTGGGTGGAAGAGAAAGGCGGCTGCGGGGAAGAGAGAGAGCGACTGGGGGTAAGAGAGAGCGCGACTGGGGGGAAGAGACAGCGCGACTGGGGGGAAGAGAGAGCGCGACTGAGGGGAAGAGAGAGCGCGACTGGGGGGAAGAGAGAGTGCGACTGTGGGGAAGAGAGAGAGCGACGGGGAGGAAGAGAGAGCGCGACTGGGGGGAAGAGAGAGCGCGACTGAGGGGAAGAGAGAGCGCGACTGGGGGGAAGAGAGAGAGGGACAGGGGGGAAGAGAGAGAGTGAATGGGGAAGAGAGAGGGTGACTGGGAGAAAGAGAGAGAGCGACTGGGGGGAAGAGAGAGAGCGACTGGGGGGGAAGAGAGAGAGCGTCAGAGGGGGAAGAGAGATAGCGACTGGGGTTAAGCGAGAGAGCAACTGGGGGGAAGAGAGAGAGCGACAGCGGGGAAGAGAGAGCGACTGGGGGGAAGAGAAAGAGCGACGGGGGGAAGAGCGAGAGCGACTGGGGAAAAGAGAGAGAGCGAATGGGGAAAAGAGAGAGCGAAAGGGGGGAAAGAGAGAGAGCGACTGGGGGGATGAGAGAGAGCGACTGGGGGGAAGAGAGAGAGGGACTGGAGGGAAGAGAGAGAGCGACTGGGGGGAAGAGAGAGCGACTGGGGGGAAGAGAGAGAGCGACTGAGAGGGAAGAGAGAGAGCGACTGGGGGTAAGAGAGAGAGCGACTGGGGGGAAGAGTGAGAGCGACTGGGGGGAAGAGAGAGACCGACTGCGGGGAAGAGAGAGAGCGACTGCGGGGAAGAGAGCGAGTGTCTGGGGGGAAGAGAGACAGCGACTGGGGGGAAGAGAGAGAGCGATTGGTGGGAATAGAGCGAGCGACTGGGGGGAAGAGGGAGAGCGACTGGGGGGAAGAGAGAGATCAACTGGTGGGAAGAGAGAGAGCGACTGTGCGGAAGAGAGAGAGCGACGGCGAGAATAGAGTGAGCGGCTGGGGGGAAGAGAGAGAGCGACTGGGGGAAGAGAGAGCGCGAATGGGGGAAGAGTGAGAGCAACTGGGAGGAAGAGAGAGCGCGACTGGGGGGAAGAGAGAGCGCGACTGGGGGGAAGAGAGAGAGCGACTGTGGGGAAGAGAGAGAGCGACTGGGGGGAAGAGAGAGAGCTACTGGGGGGAAGAGAGAGTGCGACTGTGGGGAAGAGAGAGAGCGACGGGGAGGAAGAGAGAGCGCGACTGGGGGGAAGAGAGAGAGCAACTGGGAGGAAGAGAGAGAGCGACTGGGGGGAAGAGAGAGAGCGACTGTGGGGAAGAGAGTGAGCGACCGGGGGGAAGAGAGAGAGCGACTGTGGGGAAGAGAGAGAGCGACTGGGGGGAAGAGAGAGAGCGACTGGGGGGAAGAGAGACTGCGACTGGGGGGAAGAGAAGGAGCGACAGGGGGGAAGAGAGCGAGCGAATGTGGGAAGAGAGAGGGTGACTGGGAGGAAGAGAGAGAGCGACTGGGGGGAAGGGAGAGAGCGACTGGGGGGAAGAGAGAGAGCGACTGGGGGGGAAGAGAGAGAGCGACAGAGGGCGAAGAGAGAGAGCGACTGGGGGTAAGAGAGAGAGCGACTGGGGGGAAGAGTGAGAGCGACTGGGGCGAAGAGAAAGAGCGACTGCGGGGAAGAGAGAGAGCGACTGGTGGGAAGAGAGAGAGCGACAGTGGGGAAGAGAGAGAGCGACAGTGGGGAAGAGAGAGAGTGACTCAGGGGAAGAGTGAGAGCGACTGAGGGGGAAGAGAGAGAGCGACTGGGGGTAAGAGAGAGAGCGACTGGGGGGAAGAGAGAGAGCGACTGTGGGGAAGAGAGAGAGCGACTGGGGGGAAGAGAGAGAGCTACTGGGGGGAAGAGAGAGTGCGACTGTGGGGAAGAGAGAGAGCGACGGGGAGGAAGAGAGAGCGCGACTGGGGGGAAGAGAGAGAGCAACTGGGAGGAAGAGAGAGAGCGACTGGGGGGAAGAGAGAGAGCGACTGTGGGGAAGAGAGTGAGCGACCGGGGGGAAGAGAGAGAGCGACTGTGGGGAAGAGAGAGAGCGACTGGGGGGAAGAGAGAGAGCGACTGGGGGGAAGAGAGACTGCGACTGGGGGGAAGAGAAGGAGCGACAGGGGGGAAGAGAGCGAGCGAATGTGGGAAGAGAGAGGGTGACTGGGAGGAAGAGAGAGAGCGACTGGGGGGAAGGGAGAGAGCGACTGGGGGGAAGAGAGAGAGCGACTGGGGGGGAAGAGAGAGAGCGACAGAGGGCGAAGAGAGAGAGCGACTGGGGGTAAGAGAGAGAGCGACTGGGGGGAAGAGTGAGAGCGACTGGGGCGAAGAGAAAGAGCGACTGCGGGGAAGAGAGAGAGCGACTGGTGGGAAGAGAGAGAGCGACAGTGGGGAAGAGAGAGAGCGACAGTGGGGAAGAGAGAGAGTGACTCAGGGGAAGAGTGAGAGCGACTGAGGGGGAAGAGAGAGAGCGACTGGGGGTAAGAGAGAGAGCGACTGGGGGGAAGAGTGAGAGCGACTGGGGGGAAGAGAGTGCGCGACTGGGGGGAAGAGAGAGCACGACTGGAGGGATGACAGAGCGCGAATGGGGAATAGAGAGCGTGACTGGGGGGAAGAGAGAGAGCGACTGGGGGAAGAGAGAGCGTGACTTTGGGGAGGAGAGTGCGCGACTGGGTGAAAGAGAGAGCGCAACTGGGGGGAATAGATAGCACGACTGGGGGGAAGAGAGAGAGCGACTGGGGGAAGAGAGAAAGTGACTGGGGGGAAGAGAGAGAGGGACTGGGGGGATGAGAGCGAGCGACTGGGGGGAAGAGAGAGCGACTGGGGGGAAGAGAGAGAGCGACTGGGGGGAAGAGAGAGAGCGACTGGGGGGAAGAGAGAGAGCGACTGCGGGGAAGAGAGATTGCGACTGGGGAGAAGAGAGAGAGCGACTGGGTGGAAGAGAAAGGCGGCTGCGGGGAAGAGAGAGAGCGACTGGGGGGAAGAGAGAGCGCGACTGGGGGGAAGAGAGAGAGCGACTGCGATGAAGAGAGAGAGCGACTACGGGGAAGAGAGAGAGCGACTGGGCTGAAGAGAGAGAGCAACAGGGGGGAAGAGAGAATGACTGGGGGGAAGAGAGAGAGCGACTGGGGGGAGGAGAGAGTGCAACTGGGGGGAAGACAGAGAGCGACTGGGGGGAAGAGAGAGAGCGACTGGGGGGAAGCGAGAAAGCGACTGGGGGGAGGAGAGAGTGCAACTGGGGGGAAGAGAGAGAGCAACTGGGGGAAATAGAGAGAGCGACTAGCGGGAAGAGAGAGAGCGACTGGGGGGAAGAGAGAGAGGGACTGGGGGGATGAGAGAGAGCGACTGGGGGAAGAGAGTATGCGACTGGGAGAGGAGAGAGAGCGACTTGTTGGAAGAGAGAGAGCGACTGGGGGGAAGAGAGAGAGCGACTGCGGGGAAGAGAGAGAGAGCGACTGGGGGGAAGAGAGAGAGCGACTGGGGGGAAGAGGGAGAGCGACTGGGCGGAAGAGAGAGAGCGACTGCGGGGAAGAGCGAGAGCGACTGTGGGGAACAGAGAGCGCGACTGGGGGGAAGAGAGAGCACGACTGGCGCGAAGAGAGAGCGCGAATGTGGGGAGGAGAGAGCGCGACTGTGGGGAAGAGAGAGAGCGACTGGGAAGAAGAGAGAGAGCGACTGGGGGGAAGAGAGAGAGCGACTGGGGGGAAGAGAGAGCACGACTGAGGGGAAGAGAGAGCGCGTCTGGGGGGAAGAGAGAGAACATCTGGGGGAAGAAGGAGCGCGACTGGGGGGGAAGAGAGAGCACGACTGGCGGGAAGAGAGAGAGCGACTGGGAGGAAGAGAGAGCGCGACTGGGGGAAGAGTGAGAGCAAGTGGGAGGAAGAGAGAGCGCGACTGGGGGGAAGAGTGAGCGCGACTGGGGGGAAGAGAGAGAGCGACTGTGGGGAAGAGAGAGAGCGACTGGGGGGAAGAGAGAGAGCGACTGGGGGGAAGAGAGAGTGCGACTGTGGGGAAGAGAGAGAGTGATGGGGAGGAAGAGTGAGCGCGACTGAGGGGAAGAGAGAGTGCAACTGGGAGGAAGAGAGAGAGCGACGGGGGGGAAGAGAGAGAGCGACTGTGGGGAAGAGAGTGAGCGACCGGGGGGAAGAGAGAGAGCGACTGTGGGGAAGAGAGCGAGCGACTGGGGGGAAGAGAGAGAGCGACTGGGGGGAAGAGAGACTGCGACTGGGGGGAAGAGAGAGAGCGACAGGGGGGAAGAGAGAGAGCGAATGTGGGAAGAGAGAGGGTGACTGGGAGGAAGAGAGAGAGCGACTGGGGGGAAGGGAGTGGGCGACTGGGGGGAAGAGAGAGAGCGACTGGGGGGAAGAGAGAGAGCGACAGAGGGGGAAGAGAGAGAGCGACTGGGGGTAAGAGAGAGAGCGACTGGGGGGAAGAGTGAGAGCGACTGGGGGGAAGAGAGAGAGCGACTGCGGGGAAGAGAGAGAGTGACTGGTGGGAAGAGAGAGAGCGACTGTGGGGAAGAGAGGGAGTGACTGCGGGGAAGAGAGAGAGCGACTGAGGGGGAAGAGAGAGAGCGACTGGGGGTAAGAGAGAGAGCGACTGGGGGGAAGAGTGAGAGCGACTGGGGGGAAGAGAGAGACCGACTGCGGGGAAGAGAGAGAGCGACTGCGGGGAAGAGAGTGAGTGTCTGGGGGGAAGAGAGACAGCGACTGGGGGGAAGAGAGAGAGCGATTGGTGGGAATAGAGCGAGCGACTGGGGGGAAGAGGGAGAGCGACTGGGGGGAAGAGAGAGATCAACTGGTGGGAAGAGAGAGAGCGACTGTGCGGAAGAGAGAGAGCGACGGGGAGAATAGAGAGAGCGGCTGGGGGGAAGAGAGAGAGCGACTGGGGGGAAGAGATAGCGCGAATGGGGGGAATAGAGAGCGTGACTGGGGGGAAAAGAGAGCTCGACTGGTGGGAAGAGAGAGCCTGACTGTGGGGAGGAGAGTGTGCGACTGGGGGAAATAGAGAGCGCAACTGGGGGGAATAGATAGCGCGACTGGGGGGAAGAGACAGAGTGACTGGTAGGAAGAGAGAGAGCGACTGCGGGGGAGAGAGAGAGCGACTGGGGGGAAGAGAGAGAGCGACTGGGGGGAAGAGAGAGAGCGACTGATGGGAAGAGAGACCGTGACTGGGGGGAAGAGGGAGCACGAATGTGGTGAAGAGAGAGCGCGACTGGGGGGAAGAGAGAGCGCGACTGGGGTGAAGAGAGAGCGCGACTGCGGGGAAGTGAGAGCGCGACTGGGGGGAAGAGAGAGATCGACTGGGGGAAGAGAGAGAGCAACTGGGGGGAAGAGAGAGAGCAACTGGGGGAAGAGAGAGACCGACTGGGGGGAAGACAGAGAGCGACTGTGGGGAAGAGAGAGAGCGACTGGGGGGAAAAGAGAGAGCGACTAGTGGGAAGAGAGAGAGCGACTGGGGGGAAGAGAGAGAGCGACGGGGGGAAGAGAGAGAGAGACTGGTGTAATAGAGAGAGTGACTGGGAGGAAGAGAGAGAGCGACTTGGGGGTAGAGAGAGAGCGACTGGGGGGAAGAGTGAGAGCGACTGGGGGGAAGAGAGAGAGCGACTGCGGGGATGAGAGAGCGACTGGGGGGAAGAGAGAGAGCGACTGGGGGTAAGAGAGAGAGCGACTGGGGCAAGACAGAGAGCGACTGGGGGGAAGAGAGAGAGTGACTGGGGGGAAGAGAGAGAGCGACTCGGGGGAAGAGAGAGAACGACTGTGGGGAAGAGAGAGAGCGACTGTGGGGAAGAGAGAGAGCGACTGGGGGGAAGAGAGTGTAAGATTCGCAATTTTCAGCAAAAATCACGCAAGAAAACTGGATAAAATAAGACTGTTTATTGACCAAAGTAAGCTTGCACAGAAAAACCTTTGATAAAAGGGCATACAAAATGGCCGCCAGGCCCCGTGATCAGTTTATGAACCATTTTATTTCTGTTCCTGCAAGCCAGACAGGCTTGTGGATTGAAGACAGTGAGCCCACGAAAGCCAGTCTCTGGGAACCGAAACTCAGGGCAACAGCATACATATTCAATGGATTTTAAGTACAGGATGGGGCCCATCAAGATATGGGCGGACAATGTAAAAACACTTATACCCATTTATCGTACAAAGGAAAAACCGTTTAGCAGCCATCAAGGAAAATGTCCGGACCGATCAATATGCGAACCGAGCCACGGTGACAATGCAAAAGACATTGAAAGACATTATCGGCCAGGAAGGCCAGTTTAAGTTATCACCGGCTCCGTTACAAGACAAAGCGCCCCTGCAGAGATTTCTGCCCGCCAAAATTAATACAAAGACAGGACTATGATTTGGCGGGAGATAAGACTGTCCCAAAAGAGTATAACTATGGATTGAAAGTCCATCTAAGTTACTTCGGACTTGGGGTTACTTGAACAACTTCTTCTTCACTGCCACGGCTTCTTGTTGGGCGACTTCAGGCTTCCATTTCTTCAAGAACTTTCTTCTACGAGGAACGAACGAAGGGCGGACGGTGCCCGGATCGGCGCCTCTTCCACTTCGGCAGATCGATGAAAACGTTTTCATCTTTTTTAAAGACGGACGGTTTCGGTAAAAGGACAACGTGGTCGGATTTCAGCCAAACAAGGCTCGGCCACGACGAGAAGACGACGAGGGTGGCCCGGGTACTGGGGTCGGGAGATCATCGACGACCCAGGCCGACGGAGAAGAAACCCTCTGGAGAACCGGCGATCGATGCCACAAGATTCTCCCAAGTGCATAGCCTGCATCTGGGTCTGCTCCATGAACCCAAATTGACTTAGTGGATCTCAACCTTAACGAGCGCTCATCGAGGCTGGGTCTACCCCACCGCCTCGAGGGAGGAGAGAATATCGACTGCGCCAGAAGTTTCCAAATCCACGTGACGACGGAAAGCGGTGCCAAAAAGGCTGCGAACCCCCTTTCTCGCGATTTCGAGAGTGGTGAGCATGATCCCAAGTTCCCCAGGTCGAAACTTAGTTTAGGTATAGGGGAGGGAGTTAAGGGAAATCGTAATGTGTTTCCCCTTTTTCGATGTGCCGTGTGTTCCCCATTTCCATAGAGTCAAGTTCATAAATTTGTGCATGATTGTAGTAACTTTAATCTGTGCCTATGACATGTATTTTGTAATGCTTCAAACTGTTTAAAAATAAAAGCATCCATTTCGTGCTATTCAACCTGGTCTATTGAGTTCTTTCTCTGCACTACTGTTCTCTGCACCTAAGTCCAAGGTCTAGAACCGTAGGGGGGGAGTGGGTCGAACCACTCAAGGGTAATTATTGCACGAAGCCTGGCAGGAGACCAGAAAGAGCAAGAGAAACCCCCTACAGAAATGGCGACCGCGGCAGGACCTTGGCAGCAGGAAAGTAGTGTGTTAGATCAAGATCTGAATAAACGAAATGTGATGGATGAAAGAATAGCAGATTATGTTTTCGGAAAAGTCAACCTCACAAAACAATGGATATCTGATCTACTAAGGGATAGGCGCCCGCTAGACGCAGCCATCAAGTGGACAGCGGGTAGAGAGCATAAGAAATCTGTAGAAAAGGCGGTCTGGCTGATGTGCTACAAGAAGCAAGTCCAGCTTTTGGACCAGGTAGTTGCAGCACAGACAGTCCAGATCAACGGCTTGCTTAAAGGCGTGGAGGAAAAGGTTGCGGGAGGTCAAAAACTGATTGAATCGCTTGACGCGCTGAACCAGGAACGCCGCTCTGTAATTCGCTGCCACGAAACCCGGGTAGAATATTTAAAATGTCAGGTCGTTGAGGCCAAGGCCAGTGAAGGTAGAATGAGAGAGAGGTGTTCCCGTCTAGCCAAACAAGTAGATGCCCAAGAGGAAAAGCTCCTGGGAGCCAGGGCAGCATATAAAATGGCCATGGAGGATAGATCTGAGAACACCGACCACAGCACTTGCCGCCGGGAGCTAGAGGACCTGAGAAAGGCCCTAGCGAAGGCAAACGGGTTGGTGTGTCTCATAAATCCACCAGCGAGTCAGCTGTTGCTAGCCAAGGAATCCAAAAGACCGATTCCACAAGAGGCAGTTGGGGTACCAACCCCCGAACCTTCTGCACCTCCTGCCTATGAGGAGTCTTGGACTCCGGGACAGGAGACGGAGACGGTAGAGGAAGAGAGCCCTGAGGTAGAGCAACCCCAGACAGTAGAGTCGGGGTCGGCGCCAATGTGTCCAACGAGACACCGGAGGATCGGTCCAAATGAAGAAAATGGCGATGACGGACCCCTTGAGAGTCAGATCATAATGCCTCATAGCGCACGACAGCTAAGAGAGATGATAAGTCAGATCCCAAAACTCTCCGAGTCAGGAGATCCCTCCGTGCATTTCAGGGACGTGGAGCAGACCGCAGCAGTCAATGACTGCGACGGGGTTGAACAGTCTAAAATGCTGCTGTTCTCCCTGGACAGTTCGCTCCTCCAGTGTCTCCCTGACGAGAGCAAGAGAGGGCACAGGGACTATGAGTTGCTACGGGATGAGATTCTGGAGATCATGGGAGAGGGGGACGGAACTCCGTTCCTCCGTTTAGAAAAGACAGTGCAGCTAGAGGGAGAACCCCCACGGGTTTTCGCCGACAGGTTGTGGCCAGTGTATCGGCGCAGCTGCCCGGGCGGGCCGGCCCGGGCCGGGCTGGATGGCGAACAAAGGGCTCACTGGCTTCGGTGCCTGGTAGCAGGTTGCCTGCCAGTAGTGAAGGAACAGGCCAAAGCATGGTTTGACCCCACTAACGCCCGCTCCACGGAGGAAGTAGTACTAGATCAGCTCACGATCAGTTATAGAAACAACAAGGGCAAGAAAACGCCTGTTGTGAAAGGAAAGGTGCATGAGGTGAGACCCGCAGCCTCTGCTAAAAAGGAATGGCGTCAGGAGGGAAATCGCCATCCCCAAGCAAATAGCAGTTGTTACGGGTGTGGGAAGGAGGGTCATTGGCGCAAGGACTGTAGGAATCCTTGGAAGGATAAGAGGGAGAGAGCGTTCGCCGCAGCCCAAGATCGAGCCCAAGCCCGAGTCGCCAACGGCCCGAGAGTTTCCCCAACACCAGCACAACCACAAGTGCAGGCCACTGCCCCAACACCAGTCCAGAACCCAACCGTAGCCTTTGCCCCGAATGAAGGGGGTGGTGCGGTTGTGGACCCCGCTGCGATCGAGTCAGTCTTGGAGACTATGCGGTCTCTGATGACCTGGCAGGGGAAGGTAGCGGTTGCTAACAGCCCTATCGCCCCCGAGACCCCAGCCGAAACACCTAAATGACTGACGCCCGCGCAGCCCATCTACTTGTGTCCGCTCCGCTATGACGCTTGGAGAAGACCTGTGGTGGAGATGGAGGTGGAGAAACAAAGGGGTAGTTACCTGTTGGATACGGGAGCTTCGTGTACCTTGATCCACACGGACAAACCTTTTGCCTCACCTCTGTCCGCCCAGGCTCCATATTTAGTAGCGGGTTTCACAGGTAGAGCACAGGCTGGCGCGCACTCCCTCCCGCTCTCCATTCAGTTGGGAGCGCTCCACACCACATGGACGTGCATCCTATTGAAGTGGAAAGAGGGGGGGGGGAAAGGCATCCTCGGGGCTGATTTCTTGGTGGAACACGGGATCCTCGTGGACCTGAGAAATCACTGTCTCTGGGGAGCCGAGGGCGGTTTAGGTAAGGTAGTCGTAATCCCGGGGAAGGAAGAAAAGGGGGCCCTGTGCACTATGAAGCCATCAGGAGGTTACGATCTCGAGCTCATGATAACAAACGTCCCAACGGACTTGCAGGCGCGTGTGTCAGAAAATCTGACCGCGTTCGCCACCCACAAGCACGACTGCGGGAGAGTCACTGGGTTCGAAGTCAGCGTAGACGGGGACCCCATGATCCGACCCCAAAAGCAGTATAATTTCCCCAAGGAGGCAGAACCCGACATGGAGACAGCAATATCTTCATTGGTACAGCAGGGCGTATTGAGGACGATAGCCACCCACGTGAACTCCCCATTATGGCCGGTAAAGAAACCGGACAATTCGTGGAGAGCCACGGTGGACTATAGAGTCCTCAATAGTAATATCCCAGCCTGCGCGCCCACGGTAGCAGCAGTTGCAGACTTAATAGGGAGTATTCCAGCATTGGCGACCACATTCACGGTGCTGGACATCTCGAACGGTTTTTGGTCCATTCCGCTGCGGCGGGAGGACCAGTACAAGTTTGCCTTTACTTTCAAAGGGCAACAGTACACCTGGAACTGCTTACCACAGGGTTTTCACAACAGCCCCAGCATTTTCCATCAGTGTATGGCGGGGAGTTTGAAAGAGTTCAGCCAGCCCAACCAGATAGTGCAGTATGTGGATGACTTACTCCTGTTCACAGATACAAGGGAGCAGCACGGCCCACTGTTAGCCGAATTGTTGGAACTGTTAGAAAGGAAGGGTTTCAAAGTAAACCCAAAGAAAGCCCAGATCGGCCAGCAGGAAGTTAAATTCCTGGGTCTGGCCATCCGCGCTGGGGAAAGAGCCATAGATAAGGCCAGACGGGAATCTATACAAGATCTGCCGATTCCCAACACAGTAACGGGTGTAAGGTCCTTTTTGGGATTGACCGGGTACTGCAGAGATTTCATCGAGGACTATGCTGCCACGGCGGCCCCGCTACTTCGACTCTTACACAAGGGAGTCGAGTGGTCTTGGGACGAGGGGTGCCAGGCAGCATTCGAGAAGTTGAAAAGAGATCTGCAGACCGCGCCAGCCCTAGGGGCCATAGATGGGGGAGAGGAGTTCTTTCTGGAGGTAGCCGCTAGTGGGGACAGCCTGAGCGCAGTACTGCTCCAAGAGCGGCACGGCAAGCTAAGACCAGTAGTTTATTCCTCCAGGGTGCTCACGGATGTGGAGAGGAGTTTCTCCAATTGCGAACGGCATCTCCTGGCCACGCATGGGGCTGTGAACAGATCAGTGATCTTCACAGGGACCTCTCCCATTACGCTCCTCACCCATCACACCCCCACGAAGATGCTTCTGGACGGGAGGATTAAGGATGGGACCGTAAGCAGCGCTCGGATTGCGCGCTGGACCCTCCTCCTTTCCCAGATGGATCTCAAAGTTAAAGGCCTCTGCGCGCCAAGGCTCGCAGCCAATATGGCATATCCCGGGACAGCCCATCAATGTTCCGTAGAAGGGGTATGGGAAGTTAACATAGGTTTACGGGCCGGGATACATCCCACGGGCCGCGAGATCTACGTAGATGGTTCTAGCACTGTAGCTGACGGCAAGCGACTCACAGGGTGTGGAGTTTATGACCCTGCGGCAAACATTGCCCTGGCAATTAAGCTCCCCAGCACTATGAGCGCGCAGCAGGCTGAACTGTCCGCGGTGGCGTACGTGGTTACCCACCCCGAGATTTTCCCAACCCCATACACGATTTGCTCAGACAGCATGTTCACGTGCAATTCGTGTACGGAGTACCTCGCCATCTGGTCCCGACACGGGTACACCTCCGCGGACGGGCGGCCTTTAACAGTTAAGCCCTTGCTGGAGAAGATCCTAGCAGCTGTGGGGGAGAAAGGAGAGGTGTTCATCCATAAGGTGAAGGCTCACTCCATTACAGAACCCCGCAGTCAGGGCAACCAGCAGGCGGATGCGCTAGCCAGGGAGGGTGCCCGCAGCGGCGTTCTCTGGGACCCATACGAACCCGGACCCGTGGCGGCGATCCAAGGCAGGGAGGGAATTCCCGGGAACACAGGGGTGACACCGCCCCCAGACCTAAAGACCGTCCAAACCCTGGATCCCGCCCTAAAAGCAGTCCTAAAAGCCATCACAGAGGGCAAACAGGTAGAAGGTCCGTACAGTACGGCAGCCCTCACAGTCAAAGAAGGTATGCTGTTCCGAAAGGAGCAGTGGGTTGTGCCGCAGCAGCACCGAAGGGAATTCCTGCAATTGGCCCACGAGGGTCCAGGAGCGGGACACCCCGGACCTGAGGTCACCTGGCAACGGGTGGAACAGGCGGGATGGTGGCCGGGACTTCGGGACGATGTCCGCGAGTTCTGCGCAAGCTGTCTTGTGTGTGCTGCTAACAACCCAGACCCCCACAAAAGGAAGGTGCCCATGGGGCACATCAGGAGGGTAGAGGGACCATGGCAGTCGATTCAGGTCGACTACATAGGGCCCCTGCCCGCCGCCCAGGGAGGCTATAAGTACTGCCTTGTCCTGGTAGATGTGTTCACCAAATGGGTAGAAGCCTTCCCGTGCAGAACAGCTACGGCACTGGGTACTGCTAAGATCTTGATTCGGGAAGTGTTCTCACGGTGGGGACTCCCCCGTTTTGTAGAGTCCGACCAAGGGAGTCAGTTCACCGGTCAAGTAATGCAGAACGCCCTCAGGCTCTTGGGCATTGAGGGAAAGTGGCACGTAGCATACAATCCCCAGTCATCCGGGATTGTTGAGCGTATGAATCGGACCCTCAAGGAAAAGCTGAGGAAAGAGACAATGGGCTCGCCCCAGAAATGGGCGGAGGTCCTGCCTTTAGTCCTCATGGGGATCCGAGCCAGCCAGTCCAAAAGCACGGGGTATTCCCCGCACGAGTTAATGACTGGAAGGATCATGCGAACACCCACCCATGTGCTAGCCCCGGTGCTCACTGAGGGCCAGCTCCGAGAGGTGAAACGGGACAAATTCGCCCAAACCCTCTTGGAGCGCCTGAGACAGATTTATGGGCAGGCGGCTGGGAACATGGGAAGACAGCACCAGGGAAATAAACTGTTGTTGGAACCTCGGAAACAACAAGAGTGGGTAGTCGGGGACCAGGTCATGGTCCGAAACTACGCCAGGGTCGGGAGTTTTGAACCACTGTACATGGGGCCATACAGCATTGTAGACAAAGCCAGCCCCATGGTTTATGCAGTGAAGACGCCCCGACGTACCAAATGGTTTCACATCAACCAGTGTAAACTGTTTAAACCGGGTATACAAGGGCCACCAAAGGGGACCAGGTCTGAGAACAAAGATCCTCAGCCTGTAACAGAGTCACAGACCACACAGGCTGGAGCAGTAGCCTGCGTGAAGGGAGAGGCCATCCCATTGGAGTGTGAGGTCTCATCTTTTGAATGGGATTTAGGCAGGGGAGAGCCCGAACAGCTCAACCTCGCTTTAGACCCAATCACGGAGGAGGAAGAGTCAGAGGACGGCAGTCCTGCCCTCGACTCAAGCTTGGGGGAGGTAGGGAGTGGGGGTGGAGACTCGTTACCTGTAGGGACAGGTGAGGTGGAGTCGGAAGCCACAGATCCCGACCCCGGGGGGGCGGAGCCTGAGGAAGGGGAGCTGGAGCCGGCAGCTGTGGAGGAACCACAGGCTGTGACGGTAACAGTCACGACCCCAGGTCCATCGGCCCCGGGAGCCCAACCCAAAGCAGCCCCTCGTAGGTCAGCTCGAGCGCCCCAGCCCAGAAAATTTTGGCCAGATTCTCCCCATCCTCCCCAACCACGGTTTAAAGCAGCCCCAGGAAGACATGATCCCCGTTCAGCAGCGACAGGCTGCGGGGGATCAAGGCCAAAGATCAATGCAGCCCCACCGCAGGGTGTGGCACACGACAGACCTCACAGGGATTCGGAAAGCCGCCCCACGGAGGGCGGCGCTGTACATAAGTTAAGATAGGTAATTATGGTCATAGTTTAAGGAATGTAAAGTATATGGTGTTAAGAGTACAATTTTGAAGTCTGCCCGGTATGTGTGTTTGTTAGGGAGCGGGGTCCAGGAACCCGCGCGTCCAATTAATTTAGGCCAGCACCTATCGGGAGCCCGGCTACATCATTTTGTTGGTTACAGAAACCTGGGATACGATGGAAAGGATTGTCGTCGCGTTCATGGCGATCGGGTGCGGGTGGGCCTACCGAGGCCGCACCAAGGACGTCATCATTTTCGGGTGCTCCGGGGACACGGCCCCCATCGCAACGGATGGGACGGGGGAGCGAGAGGTAGAGGAAACCGCCACCTACTTCCACCAAGGGAGATGGCCAGGTTGGCTGGGAACGAATTCTACGGAATATTCCAGCAATTTCGGTTTTGCCTACCAAGAGACTTCATTAACGTGCCCTCGAGTGAGGACCCTAGCGCCCAGAGTCAGCGTCACCGTGGGAAAGAGGATTTGTCTGGTGTGCAATGGGAACGTACCACCAAGGCGATGGTGGTGGCTACGAAAGCTGGGAAAGGACATGAGAAACTCTACGGTCGAGTGGGAGCGACTGGGTAATAATACCCATCGGACTATTACGGGAACTCACGGACAATTACGTGTGTGTTGGGACAAATGGTGGGAACCGGATGAGGGAATATATGTCTGTATGTGGGGTTCGAGACGCGTCTGCCCCAAGGGCGTGTCCATCTTCTTCCAGAGGCAGTGGCAGGATGAAGGGAAGGGGATGAGATGGGATGTTAGCACTCGAGCGTGCGGAGCCCCATACTCCCCTATTCCGGTGAACGCCACTGAACTCATCACCCGCCCACGCAAGCCCCTGCCCACGCTTCCGGTAGCACTAGCCCAGAAAGGAGGGTGCCCAACCACCACCAAGGGACCCGGGAACGGTTTAGTATTGGTACCCACCGGTCAGGTGCTGTACCAAGGGGTACACTACGCGGTGGCCTCAGTGATTTTAAATCTCACTGAGGTAAGATTGCCGGAATGGTGTCCCAAAGAAACGGAACAATTATACCAGGTCCTGTTAACCAGTATGTTTAGACAATTTTACGAATTTGACTTTGCCGACATCGACAGAGACAAATTATACACCACACCGCCAGAAGTTTTGGATCGAGTCGGGAGGCAAAGAAGGGGTACTGTAAATGACATATTCACTGCTTTTAATACCGGGACATCTGTTGTCAACGCTCTAGATAACGTGGAACTGCAGACACAGATCAACGGTTTAAAAGCCCAGTTAAGGAACATATTGACAGACGAAAACAAGGTCGTGGGTTCTGAGTTGCATGAGGACCAGGCCATGACACTACACTTTAAGGACATAATTGCTGAGCTGGAGAAACACGCGGGAACGGTAAATGCACTCATTAAGGAGGATCGGAATGCGTCCGATCAAGCTGCGCAAAACGAGGCCTGTGTGCTGTACTGGGCGTGGTTATTGGGCGAGGGCCGCAGTAATCTTGAGGATTTAAAACAGGGTTTGGTCCCGTCCTGGATCAGCAACAAGCACTTGCAAGCGCTCCACCCTTTTGAGAATGCATTAAGCCCATGCCAGCTCAGACTAGCCGCAGAAGCATACCCAGTTCCAGTGGACTGCGGACATTCGAATCACACTATTATGGGAATAGTAGTAAGAATGCCGGTGTTGGGTCCCGCAGCAAAGCCCGCCCCGGTATACAGAGTAGAGAACATTGGAGTCATTCAGGGGGGCGCACACATTCGTTACGCAGTGGTCCCGCCTTACTTCATCAGATGGGAGCGTACGATGACAGGCACCGACCTCTCGGGATGTCGGAGCCGGGGAGCACACATCATCCTGTGTCCCCAGCACTTGAATGCCTTTTTGAAACCACAGTGCGGGTTCAGAACCGCTAGCGCGAAGCCGGTGAATTGCACCATGGAGGCAATGGCAGAGGACCATGTGCCCCCACAGGTAGCATATATCGGGGGTGGGACATACTGCGTCACCACTGCAGCGCCTCAGTACCGATATGGACAACACGAGTGGTGTTCGGTCGGTGATAGCAGTTTCTGTTTCAAACCCAGGGCCGAGGTTCAAGTGGCACAACAACGAATTGTTCCCATTCCTGCGCCCTCCACTGTACACATCACTATCAAAGAGAATTTCACAGACTTACAACGATTTGTCGCGCATTTTGGTTATGTCATTCCCCCTCTTCCCGAACACCTCACCAAGGTTTTAAAAGCCGTTATAGTTTCGCAGAAACATTTCTATACACTGGAGCAGAAGACTTTAGAGATAGGAAAAGACATATTGGACATAACCATCCCACCATGGTGGGACTTGTTCACCAACATAGAGGTCCCCGCCTGGATTAGAATAGCATCCCATATCCTAGTAGTATGTCAGGTTTTGATTGTGATATTTTTGCTCTTCGTGCATTGCAAAAGAGGCAAACGCCTCCAGAGGCACGAGAACACAGGAGAATGGAGAGAACGCTATGTGCAGATGGGGGAAGCAGATACCCCACTCTAAGCTGCTAGTATAAGATTAAGCGTCCCTCCATTTAAAATTTTTTTTTTTTTTGATTGTTTTGCGTTATAAGGAAATAAGTATGGTTATGTTATTAGTTGGTAGTAAGTTTTTTGGATTAATAAAAGATGCATGCAGATGGCGCAAAAGGGTATCAACCCCTGCCCATCTGACAGGTGAAGATGTTATAGTTTAAGTTTTGCTGTCTATGATTCCAAATGTGCATGAGGTAATTTTCATTTTCTCCGGAAATGGGAACTGCATGTGTCGTGAGGGGCATAGATAGTTAAGTGCCAGGAATGTTTGGATGTGGGGAATCAGGGAAAATTTGCTCATCAAGGATTATTGATACTTTAAGCAAGCTATCAGTATCGCAGGGGGGCCTGTATGATTCGCAATTTTCAGCAAAAATCACGCAAGAAAACTGGATAAAATAAGACTGTTTATTGACCAAAGTAAGCTTGCACAGAAAAACCTTTGATAAAAGGGCATACAAAATGGCCGCCAGGCCCCGTGATCAGTTTATGAACCATTTTATTTCTGTTACTGCAAGCCAGACAGGCTTGTGGATTGAAGACAGTGAGCCCACGAAAGCCAGTCTCTGGGAACCGAAACTCAGGGCAACAGCATACATATTCAATGGATTATAAGTACAGGATGGGGCCCATCAAGATATGGGCGGACAATGTAAAAACACTTATACCCATTTATCGTACAAAGGAAAAACCGTTTAGCAGCCATCAAGGAAAATGTCCGGACCGATCAATATGCGAACCGAGCCACAGTGACAATGCAAAAGACATTGAAAGACATTATCGGCCAGGAAGGCCAGTTTAAGTTATCACCGGCTCCGTTACAAGACAAAGCGCCCCTGCAGAGATTTCTGCCCGCCAAAATTAATACAAAGACAGGACTATGATTTGGCGGGAGATAAGACTGTCCCAAAAGAGTATAACTATGGATTGAAAGTCCATCTAAGTTACTTCGGACTTGGGGTTACTTGAACAACTTCTTCTTCACTGCCACGGCTTCTTGTTGGGCGACTTCAGGCTTCCATTTCTTCAAGAACTTTCTTCTACGAGGAACGAACGAAGGGCGGACGGTGCCCGGATCGGCGCCTCTTCCACTTCGGCAGATCGATGAAAACGTTTTCATCTTTTTTAAAGACGGACGGTTTCGGTAAAAGGACAACGTGGTCGGTGTTCAGCCAAACAAGGCTCGGCCACGACGAGAAGACGACGAGGGTGGCCCGGGTACTGGGGTCGGGAGATCATCGACGACCCAGGCCGACGGAGAAGAAACCCTCTGGAGAACCGGCGATCGATGCCACAAGATTCTCCCAAGTGCATAGCCTGCATCTGGGTCTGCTCCATGAACCCAAATTGACTTAGTGGATCTCAACCTTAACGAGCGCTCATCGAGGCTGGGTCTACCCCACCGCCTCGAGGGAGGAGAGAATATCGACTGCGCCAGAAGTTTCCAAATCCACGTGACGACGGAAAGCGGTGCCAAAAAGGCTGCGAACCCCCTTTCTCGCGATTTCGAGAGTGGTGAGCATGATCCCAAGTTCCCCAGGTCGAAACTTAGTTTAGGTATAGGGGAGGGAGTTAAGGGAAATCGTAATGTGTTTCCCCTTTTTCGATGTGCCGTGTGTTCCCCATTTCCATAGAGTCAAGTTCATAAATTTGTGCATGATTGTAGTAACTTTAATCTGTGCCTATGACATGTATTTTGTAATGCTTCAAACTGTTTAAAAATAAAAGCATCCATTTCGTGCTATTCAACCTGGTCTATTGAGTTCTTTCTCTGCACTACTGTTCTCTGCACCTAAGTCCAAGGTCTAGAACCGTAGGGGGGGAGTGGGTCGAACCACTCAAGGGTAATTATTGCACGAAGCCTGGCAGGAGACCAGAAAGAGCAAGAGAAACCCCCTACAGAAATGGCGACCGCGGCAGGACCTTGGCAGCAGGAAAGTAGTGTGTTAGATCAAGATCTGAATAAACAAAATGTGATGGATGAAAGAATAGCAGATTATGTTTTCGGAAAAGTCAACCTCACAAAACAATGGATATCTGATCTACTAAGGGATAGGCGCCCGCTAGACGCAGCCATCAAGTGGACAGCGGGTAGAGAGCATAAGAAATCTGTAGAAAAGGCGGTCTGGCTGATGTGCTACAAGAAGCAAGTCCAGCTTTTGGACCAGGTAGTTGCAGCACAGACAGTCCAGATCAACGGCTTGCTTAAAGGCGTGGAGGAAAAGGTTGCGGGAGGTCAAAAACTGATTGAATCGCTTGACGCGCTGAACCAGGAACGCCGCTCTGTAATTCGCTGCCACGAAACCCGGGTAGAATATTTAAAATGTCAGGTCGTTGAGGCCAAGGCCAGTGAAGGTAGAATGAGAGAGAGGTGTTCCCGTCTAGCCAAACAAGTAGATGCCCAAGAGGAAAAGCTCCTGGGAGCCAGGGCAGCATATAAAATGGCCATGGAGGATAGATCTGAGAACACCGACCACAGCACTTGCCGCCGGGAGCTAGAGGACCTGAGAAAGGCCCTAGCGAAGGCAAACGGGTTGGTGTGTCTCATAAATCCACCAGCGAGTCAGCTGTTGCTAGCCAAGGAATCCAAAAGACCGATTCCACAAGAGGCAGTTGGGGTACCAACCCCCGAACCTTCTGCGCCTCCTGCCTATGAGGAGTCTTGGACTCCGGGACAGGAGACGGAGACGGTAGAGGAAGAGAGCCCTGAGGTAGAGCAACCCCAGACAGTAGAGTCGGGGTCGGCGCCAATGTGTCCAACGAGACACCGGAGGATCGGTCCAAATGAAGAAAATGGCGATGACGGACCCCTTGAGAGTCAGATCATAATGCCTCATAGCGCACGACAGCTAAGAGAGATGATAAGTCAGATCCCAAAACTCTCCGAGTCAGGAGATCCCTCCGTGCATTTCAGGGACGTGGAGCAGACCGCAGCAGTCAATGACTGCGACGGGGTTGAACAGTCTAAAATGCTGCTGTTCTCCCTGGACAGTTCGCTCCTCCAGTGTCTCCCTGACGAGAGCAAGAGAGGGCACAGGGACTATGAGTTGCTACGGGATGAGATTCTGGAGATCATGGGAGAGGGGGACGGAACTCCGTTCCTCCGTTTAGAAAAGACAGTGCAGCTAGAGGGAGAACCCCCACGGGTTTTCGCCGACAGGTTGTGGCCAGTGTATCGGCGCAGCTGCCCGGGCGGGCCGGCCCGGGCCGGGCTGGATGGCGAACAAAGGGCTCACTGGCTTCGGTGCCTGGTAGCAGGTTGCCTGCCAGTAGTGAAGGAACAGGCCAAAGCATGGTTTGACCCCACTAACGCCCGCTCCACGGAGGAAGTAGTACTAGATCAGCTCACGATCAGTTATAGAAACAACAAGGGCAAGAAAACGCCTGTTGTGAAAGGAAAGGTGCATGAGGTGAGACCCGCAGCCTCTGCTAAAAAGGAATGGCGTCAGGAGGGAAATCGCCATCCCCAAGCAAATAGCAGTTGTTACGGGTGTGGGAAGGAGGGTCATTGGCGCAAGGACTGTAGGAATCCTTGGAAGGATAAGAGGGAGAGAGCGTTCGCCGCAGCCCAAGATCGAGCCCAAGCCCGAGTCGCCAACGGCCCGAGAGTTTCCCCAACACCAGCACAACCACAAGTGCAGGCCACTGCCCCAACACCAGTCCAGAACCCAACCGTAGCCTTTGCCCCGAATGAAGGGGGTGGTGCGGTTGTGGACCCCGCTGCGATCGAGTCAGTCTTGGAGACTATGCGGTCTCTGATGACCTGGCAGGGGAAGGTAGCGGTTGCTAACAGCCCTATCGCCCCCGAGACCCCAGCCGAAACACCTAAATGACTGACGCCCGCGCAGCCCATCTACTTGTGTCCGCTCCGCTATGACGCTTGGAGAAGACCTGTGGTGGAGATGGAGGTGGAGAAACAAAGGGGTAGTTACCTGTTGGATACGGGAGCTTCGTGTACCTTGATCCACACGGACAAACCTTTTGCCTCACCTCTGTCCGCCCAGGCTCCATATTTAGTAGCGGGTTTCACAGGTAGAGCACAGGCTGGCGCGCACTCCCTCCCGCTCTCCATTCAGTTGGGAGCGCTCCACACCACATGGACGTGCATCCTATTGAAGTGGAAAGAGGGGGGGGGGAAAGGCATCCTCGGGGCTGATTTCTTGGTGGAACACGGGATCCTCGTGGACCTGAGAAATCACTGTCTCTGGGGAGCCGAGGGCGGTTTAGGTAAGGTAGTCGTAATCCCGGGGAAGGAAGAAAAGGGGGCCCTGTGCACTATGAAGCCATCAGGAGGTTACGATCTCGAGCTCATGATAACAAACGTCCCAACGGACTTGCAGGCGCGTGTGTCAGAAAATCTGACCGCGTTCGCCACCCACAAGCACGACTGCGGGAGAGTCACTGGGTTCGAAGTCAGCGTAGACGGGGACCCCATGATCCGACCCCAAAAGCAGTATAATTTCCCCAAGGAGGCAGAACCCGACATGGAGACAGCAATATCTTCATTGGTACAGCAGGGCGTATTGAGGACGATAGCCACCCACGTGAACTCCCCATTATGGCCGGTAAAGAAACCGGACAATTCGTGGAGAGCCACGGTGGACTATAGAGTCCTCAATAGTAATATCCCAGCCTGCGCGCCCACGGTAGCAGCAGTTGCAGACTTAATAGGGAGTATTCCAGCATTGGCGACCACATTCACGGTGCTGGACATCTCGAACGGTTTTTGGTCCATTCCGCTGCGGCGGGAGGACCAGTACAAGTTTGCCTTTACTTTCAAAGGGCAACAGTACACCTGGAACTGCTTACCACAGGGTTTTCACAACAGCCCCAGCATTTTCCATCAGTGTATGGCGGGGAGTTTGAAAGAGTTCAGCCAGCCCAACCAGATAGTGCAGTATGTGGATGACTTACTCCTGTTCACAGATACAAGGGAGCAGCACGGCCCACTGTTAGCCGAATTGTTGGAACTGTTAGAAAGGAAGGGTTTCAAAGTAAACCCAAAGAAAGCCCAGATCGGCCAGCAGGAAGTTAAATTCCTGGGTCTGGCCATCCGCGCTGGGGAAAGAGCCATAGATAAGGCCAGACGGGAATCTATACAAGATCTGCCGATTCCCAACACAGTAACGGGTGTAAGGTCCTTTTTGGGATTGACCGGGTACTGCAGAGATTTCATCGAGGACTATGCTGCCACGGCGGCCCCGCTACTTCGACTCTTACACAAGGGAGTCGAGTGGTCTTGGGACGAGGGGTGCCAGGCAGCATTCGAGAAGTTGAAAAGAGATCTGCAGACCGCGCCAGCCCTAGGGGCCATAGATGGGGGAGAGGAGTTCTTTCTGGAGGTAGCCGCTAGTGGGGACAGCCTGAGCGCAGTACTGCTCCAAGAGCGGCACGGCAAGCTAAGACCAGTAGTTTATTCCTCCAGGGTGCTCACGGATGTGGAGAGGAGTTTCTCCAATTGCGAACGGCATCTCCTGGTCACGCATTGGGCTGTGAACAGATCAGTGATCTTCACAGGGACCTCTCCCATTACGCTCCTCACCCATCACACCCCCACGAAGATGCTTCTGGACGGGAGGATTAAGGATGGGACCGTAAGCAGCGCTCGGATTGCGCGCTGGACCCTCCTCCTTTCCCAGATGGATCTCAAAGTTAAAGGCCTCTGCGCGCCAAGGCTCGCAGCCAATATGGCATATCCCGGGACAGCCCATCAATGTTCCGTAGAAGGGGTATGGGAAGTTAACATAGGTTTACGGGCCGGGATACATCCCACGGGCCGCGAGATCTACGTAGATGGTTCTAGCACTGTAGCTGACGGCAAGCGACTCACAGGGTGTGGAGTTTATGACCCTGCGGCAAACATTGCCCTGGCAATTAAGCTCCCCAGCACTATGAGCGCGCAGCAGGCTGAACTGTCCGCGGTGGCGTACGTGGTTACCCACCCCGAGATTTTCCCAACCCCATACACGATTTGCTCAGACAGCATGTTCACGTGCAATTCGTGTACGGAGTACCTCGCCATCTGGTCCCGACACGGGTACACCTCCGCGGACGGGCGGCCTTTAACAGTTAAGCCCTTGCTGGAGAAGATCCTAGCAGCTGTGGGGGAGAAAGGAGAGGTGTTCATCCATAAGGTGAAGGCTCACTCCATTACAGAACCCCGCAGTCAGGGCAACCAGCAGGCGGATGCGCTAGCCAGGGAGGGTGCCCGCAGCGGCGTTCTCTGGGACCCATACGAACCCGGACCCGTGGCGGCGATCCAAGGCAGGGAGGGAATTCCCGGGAACACAGGGGTGACACCGCCCCCAGACCTAAAGACCGTCCAAACCCTGGATCCCGCCCTAAAAGCAGTCCTAAAAGCCATCACAGAGGGCAAACAGGTAGAAGGTCCGTACAGTACGGCAGCCCTCACAGTCAAAGAAGGTATGCTGTTCCGAAAGGAGCAGTGGGTTGTGCCGCAGCAGCACCGAAGGGAATTCCTGCAATTGGCCCACGAGGGTCCAGGAGCGGGACACCCCGGACCTGAGGTCACCTGGCAACGGGTGGAACAGGCGGGATGGTGGCCGGGACTTCGGGACGATGTCCGCGAGTTCTGCGCAAGCTGTCTTGTGTGTGCTGCTAACAACCCAGACCCCCACAAAAGGAAGGTGCCCATGGGGCACATCAGGAGGGTAGAGGGACCATGGCAGTCGATTCAGGTCGACTACATAGGGCCCCTGCCCGCCGCCCAGGGAGGCTATAAGTACTGCCTTGTCCTGGTAGATGTGTTCACCAAATGGGTAGAAGCCTTCCCGTGCAGAACAGCTACGGCACTGGGTACTGCTAAGATCTTGATTCGGGAAGTGTTCTCACGGTGGGGACTCCCCCGTTTTGTAGAGTCCGACCAAGGGAGTCAGTTCACCGGTCAAGTAATGCAGAACGCCCTCAGGCTCTTGGGCATTGAGGGAAAGTGGCACGTAGCATACAATCCCCAGTCATCCGGGATTGTTGAGCGTATGAATCGGACCCTCAAGGAAAAGCTGAGGAAAGAGACAATGGGCTCGCCCCAGAAATGGGCGGAGGTCCTGCCTTTAGTCCTCATGGGGATCCGAGCCAGCCAGTCCAAAAGCACGGGGTATTCCCCGCACGAGTTAATGACTGGAAGGATCATGCGAACACCCACCCATGTGCTAGCCCCGGTGCTCACTGAGGGCCAGCTCCGAGAGGTGAAACGGGACAAATTCGCCCAAACCCTCTTGGAGCGCCTGAGACAGATTTATGGGCAGGCGGCTGGGAACATGGGAAGACAGCACCAGGGAAATAAACTGTTGTTGGAACCTCGGAAACAACAAGAGTGGGTAGTCGGGGACCAGGTCATGGTCCGAAACTACGCCAGGGTCGGGAGTTTTGAACCACTGTACATGGGGCCATACAGCATTGTAGACAAAGCCAGCCCCATGGTTTATGCAGTGAAGACGCCCCGACGTACCAAATGGTTTCACATCAACCAGTGTAAACTGTTTAAACCGGGTATACAAGGGCCACCAAAGGGGACCAGGTCTGAGAACAAAGATCCTCAGCCTGTAACAGAGTCACAGACCACACAGGCTGGAGCAGTAGCCTGCGTGAAGGGAGAGGCCATCCCATTGGAGTGGGAGGTCTCATCTTTTGAATGGGATTTAGGCAGGGGAGAGCCCGAACAGCTCAACCTCGCTTTAGACCCAATCACGGAGGAGGAAGAGTCAGAGGACGGCAGTCCCGCCCTCGACTCAAGCTTGGGGGAGGTAGGGAGTGGGGGTGGAGACTCGTTACCTGTAGGGACAGGTGAGGTGGAGTCGGAAGCCACAGATCCCGACCCCGGGGGGGCGGAGCCTGAGGAAGGGGAGCTGGAGCCGGCAGCTGTGGAGGAACCACAGGCTGTGACGGTAACAGTCACGACCCCAGGTCCATCGGCCCCGGGAGCCCAACCCAAAGCAGCCCCTCGTAGGTCAGCTCGAGCGCCCCAGCCCAGAAAATTTTGGCCAGATTCTCCCCATCCTCCCCAACCACGGTTTAAAGCAGCCCCAGGAAGACATGATCCCCGTTCAGCAGCGACAGGCTGCGGGGGATCAAGGCCAAAGATCAATGCAGCCCCACCGCAGGGTGTGGCACACGACAGACCTCACAGGGATTCGGAAAGCCGCCCCACGGAGGGCGGCGCTGTACATAAGTTAAGATAGGTAATTATGGTCATAGTTTAAGGAATGTAAAGTATATGGTGTTAAGAGTACAATTTTGAAGTCTGCCCGGTATGTGTGTTTGTTAGGGAGCGGGGTCCAGGAACCCGCGCGTCCAATTAATTTAGGCCAGCACCTATCGGGAGCCCGGCTACATCATTTTGTTGGTTACAGAAACCTGGGATACGATGGAAAGGATTGTCGTCGCGTTCATGGCGATCGGGTGCGGGTGGGCCTACCCGCACCCGCACCTGCAAAAGACATTGAAAGACATTATCGGCCAGGAAGGCCAGTTTAAGTTATCACCGGCTCCGTTACAAGACAAAGCGCCCCTGCAGAGATTTCTGCCCGCCAAAATTAATACAAAGACAGGACTATGATTTGGCGGGAGATAAGACTGTCCCAAAAGAGTATAACTATGGATTGAAAGTCCATCTAAGTTACTTCGGACTCCGGGTTACTTGAACAACTTCTTCTTCACTGCCACGGCTTCTTGTTGGGCGACTTCAGGCTTCCATTTCTTCAAGAACTTTCTTCTACGAGGAACGAACGAAGGGCGGACGGTGCCCGGATCGGCGCCTCTTCCACTTCGGCAGATCGATGAAAACGTTTTCGTCTTTTTTAAAGACGGACGGTTTCGGTAAAAGGACAACGTGGTCGGTGTTCAGCCAAACAAGGCTCGGCCACGACGAGAAGACGACGAGGGTGGCCCGGGTACTGGGGTCGGGAGATCATCGACAACCCAGGCCGACGGAGAAGAAACCCTCTGGAGAACCGGCGATCGATGCCACAAGATTCTCCCAAGTGCATAGCCTGCATCTGGGTCTGCTCCATGAACCCAAATTGACTTAGTGGATCTCAACCTTAACGAGCGCTCATCGAGGCTGGGTCTACCCCACCGCCTCGAGGGAGGAGAGAATATCGACTGCGCCAGAAGTTTCCAAATCCACGTGACGACGGAAAGCGGTGCCAAAAAGGCTGCGAACCCCCTTTCTCGCGATTTCGAGAGTGGTGAGCATGATCCCAAGTTCCCCAGGTCGAAACTTAGTTTAGGTATAGGGGAGGGAGTTAAGGGAAATCGTAATGTGTTTCCCCTTTTTCGATGTGCCGTGTGTTCCCCATTTCCATAGAGTCAAGTTCATAAATTTGTGCATGATTGTAGTAACTTTAATCTGTGCCTATGACATGTATTTTGTAATGCTTCAAACTGTTTAAAAATAAAAGCATCCATTTCGTGCTATTCAACCTGGTCTATTGAGTTCTTTCTCTGCACTACTGTTCTCTGCACCTAAGTCCAAGGTCTAGAACCGTAGGGGGGGAGTGGGTCGAACCACTCAAGCGTAATTATTGCACGAAGCCTGGCAGGAGACCAGAAAGAGCAAGAGAAACCCCCTACAAGAGACAGCGACTGGGGGGAAGAGAGATTGCGACTGGGGAGAAGAGAGAGAGCGACTGGGTGGAAGAGAAAGGCGGCTGCGGGGAAGAGAGAGAGCGACTGGGGGGAAGAGAGAGCGCGACTGGGGGGAAGAGACAGCGCGACTGGGGGGAAGAGAGAGTGTGACTGGGGGGAAGAGAGAGAGCGACTCGGGGGAAGAGAGAGAACGACTGTGGGGAAGAGAGAGAGCGACTGTGGGGAAGAGAGAGAGCGACTGGGGGGAAGAGAGAGAGCGACTGGGGGGAAGAGAGAGCTCGACTGGTGGGAAGAGACAGCGCGACTGGGGGGAAGAGAGAGAGCGACTGCGAGGAAGAGAGAGAGCGACTGCGTGGAAGAGAGAGAGCGACTGGGGTGAAGAGAGTGAGCAACAGGGGGGAAGAGAGAACGACTGGGGGGAAGAGAGAGAGCGACTGGGGGGAGGAGAGAGTGCAACTGGGGGGAAGAGTGAGAGCGACTGGGGGGAAGAGAGAGAGCGACTGGGGGGAAGAGAGAAAGCGACTGGGGGGAGGAGAGAGTGCAACTGGGGGGAAGAGAGAGAGCGACTGGGGGAAATAGAGAGAGCGACTGGCGGGAAGAGAGAGAGCGACTGGGGGAAGAGAGAGAGGGACTGGGGGGATGAGAGAGAGCGACTGGGGGAAGAGAGTACGCGACTGGGAGAAGAGAGAGAGCGACTGGTGGGAAGAGGGAGAGCGACTGGGGGGAAGAGAGAGAGCGACTGCGGGGAAGAGAGAGAGAACGACTGGCGGGATGAGAGAGCTCGTATTGGGGGAGGAGAGAGCGCGACTGTGGGGAAGAGAGAGAGCGACTGGGAGGAAGAGAGTGTGCGACTGGTGGAAGAGTGAGAGCAACTGGGAGGAAGAGAGAGCGCGACTGGGGGGAAGAGAGAGCGCGACTGGGGGGAAGAGAGAGAGCGACTGTGGGGAAGAGAGAGAGCGACTGGGGGGAACAGAGAGAGCTACTGGGGGGAAGAGAGAGTGCGACTGTGGGGAAGAGAGAGAGCGACGGGGAGGAAGAGAGAGCGCGACTGGGGGGAAGAGAGAGAGCAACTGGGAGGAAGAGAGAGAGCGACTGGGGGGAAGAGAGAGAGCGACTGTGGGGAAGAGAGTGAGTGACCGGGGGGAAGAGAGAGAGCGACTGTGGGGAAGAGAGAGAGCGACTGGGGGGAAGAGAGAGAGCGACTGGGGGGAAGAGAGACTGCGACTGGGGGGAAGAGAGAGAGCGACAGGGGGGAAGAGAAAGAGCGACTGCGGGGAAGAGAGAGAGCGACTGGTGGGAAGAGAGAGAGCGACAGTGGGGAAGAGAGAGAGTGACTCAGGGGAAGAGTGAGAGCGACTGAGGGGGAAGAGAGAAAGCGACTGGGCGTAAGAGAGAGAGCGACTGGGGGGAAGAGTGAGAGCGACTGGGGGAAGAGAGTGCGCGACTGGGGGGAAGAGAGAGCACGACTGGAGGGATGACAGAGCGCGAATGGGGGAATAGAGAGCGTGACTGGGGGGAAGAGAGAGAGCGACTGGGGAAGAGAGAGCGTGACTGTGGGGAGGAGAGTGCGCGACTGGGTGAAAGAGACAGCGCAACTGGGGGGAATAGATAGGGCGACTGGGGGGAAGAGAGAGAGCGACTGGGGGGAAGAGAGAAAGCGACGGGGGGAAGAGAGAGAGGGACTGGGGGGATGAGAGAGAGCGACTGGGGGGAAGAGAGAGCGACTGGGGGGAAGAGAGAGAGTGACTGGGGGGAAGAGAGAGAGCGACTGGGGGGAAGAGAGAGAGCGACTGGGGGGAAGAGAGATTGCGACTGGGGAGAAGAGAGAGAGCGACTGGGTGGAAGAGAAAGGTGGCTGCGGGGAAGAGAGAGAGCGACTGGGGGGAAGAGAGAGCGCGACTGGAGGGAAGAGACAGCGCGACTGGGGGGAAGAGAGAGAGCGACTGCGAGGAAGAGAGAGAGCGACTGCGGGGAAGAGGGAGAGCGACTGGGGTGAAGAGAGAGAGCAACAGGGGGGAAGAGAGAATGACTGGGGGGAAGAGAGAGAGCGACTGGGGGAGGAGAGAGTGCAACTGGGGGGAAGACAGAGAGCGACTGGGGGGAAGAGAGAGAGCGACTGGGGGGAAGAGAGAAAGCGACTGGGGGGAGGAGAGAGTGCAACTGGGGGGAAGAGAGAGAGCGACTGGGGGAAATAGAGAGAGCGACTGGCGGGAAGAGAGAGAGCGACTGGGGGGAAGAGAGAGAGGGACTGGGGGGATGAGAGAGAGCGACTGGGGGAAGAGAGTATGCGACTGGGAGACGAGAGAGAGCGACTGGTGGGAAGAGAGAGAGCGACTGGGGGGAAGAGAGAGAGCGACTGCGGGGAAGAGAGAGAGAGCGACTAGGGGGAAGAG
The DNA here is from genome assembly GCF_052327205.1 of Somniosus microcephalus. Lineage (NCBI taxonomy): Eukaryota > Metazoa > Chordata > Chondrichthyes > Squaliformes > Somniosidae > Somniosus > Somniosus microcephalus. Next base: position 94,767,101 of record NC_140994.1, on the reverse strand, counting down.
AGAGAGCGACTGGGGGGAAGAGGGAGAGCGACTGGGTGGAAGAGAGAGAGCGACTGTGGGGAAGAGAGAGAGCGACTGCGGGGTACAGAGAGCGCGACTTGGGGGAAGAGAGAGCACGACTGGCGCGAAGAGAGAGCGCGAATGGGGGGAGGAGAGAGCGCGACTGTGGGGAAGAGAGAGAGCGACTGGGAAGAAGAGAGAGAGCGACTGGGGGGAAGAGAGAGAGCGACTGGGGGGAAGAGAGAGCACGACTGAGGGGAAGAGAGAGCGCGACTGGGGGGAAGAGAGAGAACATCTGGGGGAAGAAGGAGCGCGACTGGGGGGGAAGAGAGAGCACGACTGGCGGGAAGAGAGAGCGCGTATTGGGGGAGGAGAGAGCGCGACTGTGGGGAAGAGAGAGAGCGACTGGGAGGAAGAGAGAGCGCGACTGGGGGAAGAGTGAGAGCAATTGGGAGGAAGAGAGAGCGCGACTGGGGGGAAGAGTGAGCGCGACTGGGGGGAAGAGAGAGAGCGACTGTGGGGAAGAGAGAGAGCGACTGGGGGGAAGAGAGAGAGCGACTGGGGGGAAGAGAGAGTGCGACTGTGGGGAAGAGAGAGAGTGACGGGGAGGAAGATAGAGCGCGACTGGGGGGAAGAGAGAGTGCAACTGGGAGGAAGAGAGAGAGCGACTGGGGGGAAGAGAGAGAGCGACTGTGGGGAAGAGAGTGAGCGACCGGGGGGAAGAGAGAGAGCGACTGTGGGGAAGAGAGAGAGCGACGGGGGGAAGAGAGAGAGCGACTGGGGGGAAGAGAGACTGCGACTGGGGGGAAGAGAGAGAGCGACAGGGGGGAAGAGAGAGAGCGAATGTGGGAAGAGAGTGGGTGACTGGGAGGAAGTGAGAGAGCGACTGGGGGGAAGGGAGAGAGCGACTGGGGGGAAGAGAGAGAGCGACTGGGGGGAAGAGAGAGAGCGACAGAGGGGGAAGAGAGAGAGCGACTGGGGGTAAGAGGGAGAGCGACTGGGGGGAAGAGAGAGAGCGACTGGGGGGAAGAGAGAGAGCGACTGCGGGGAAGAGAGAGAGAGCGACTGGGGGGAAGAGAGAGAGTGACTGGGGGGAAGAGGGAGCACGACTGAGGGGAAGAGAGAGCGCAATTGGGGGGAAGAGAGAGAACATCTGGGGGAAGAAAGAGCGTGACTGGAGGGGAAGAGAGAGCACGACTGGCGGGATGAGAGAGCGCGTATTGGGGGAGGAGAGAGCGCGACTGTGGGGAAGAGAGAGAGCGACTGGGATGAAGAGAGAGCGCGACTGGGGGAAGAGTGAGAGCAACTGGGAGGAAGAGAGAGCACGACTGGCGCGAAGAGAGAGCGCGAATGGGGGGAGGAGAGAGCGCGACTGTGGGGAAGAGAGAGAGCGACTGGGAAGAAGAGAGAGAGCGACTGGGGGGAAGAGAGAGAGCGACTGGGGGGAAGAGAGAGCACGACTGAGGGGAAGAGAGAGCGCGACTGGGGGGAAGAGAGAGAACATCTGGGGGAAGAAGGAGCGCGACTGGGGGGTAAGAGAGAGCACGACTGGCGGGAAGAGAGAGCGCGTATTGGGGGAGGAGAGAGCGCGACTGTGGGGAAGAGAGAGAGCGACTGGGAGGAAGAGAGAGCGCGACTGGGGGAAGAGTGAGAGCAATTGGGAGGAAGAGAGAGCGCGACTGGGGGGAAGAGTGAGCGCGACTGGGGGGAAGAGAGAGAGCGACTGTGGGGAAGAGAGAGAGCGACTGGGGGGGAAGAGAGAGAGCGACTGGGGGGAAGAGAGAGTGCGACTGTGGGGAAGAGAGAGAGTGACGGGGAGGAAGATAGAGCGCGACTGGGGGGAAGAGAGAGTGCAACTGGGAGGAAGAGAGAGAGCGACTGGGGGGAAGAGAGAGAGCGACTGTGGGGAAGAGAGTGAGCGACCGGGGGGAAGAGAGAGAGCGACTGTGGGGAAGAGAGAGAGCGATGGGGGGAAGAGAGAGAGCGACTGGGGGGAAGAGAGACTGCGACTGGGGGGAAGAGAGAGAGCGACAGGGGGGAAGAGAGAGAGCGAATGTGGGAAGAGAGTGGGTGACTGGGAGGAAGTGAGAGAGCGACTGGGGGGAAGGGAGAGAGCGACTGGGGGGAAGAGAGAGAGCGACTGGGGGGAAGAGAGAGAGCGACAGAGGGGGAAGAGAGAGAGCGACTGGGGGTAAGAGGGAGAGCGACTGGGGGGAAGAGAGAGAGCGACTGGGGGGAAGAGAGAGAGCGACTGCGGGGAAGAGAGAGAGAGCGACTGGGGGGAAGAGAGAGAGCGACTGGGGGGAAGAGGGAGCACGACTGAGGGGAAGAGAGAGCGCAATTGGGGGGAAGAGAGAGAACATCTGGGGGAAGAAAGAGCGTGACTGGAGGGGAAGAGAGAGCACGACTGGCGGGATGAGAGAGCGCGTATTGGGGGAGGAGAGAGCGCGACTGTGGGGAAGAGAGAGAGCGACTGGGAGGAAGAGAGAGCGCGACTGGGGGAAGAGTGAGAGCAACTGGGAGGAAGAGAGAGAGCGACTGGGGGGAAGTGAGAGAGCTACTGGGGGGAAGAGAGAATGCGACTGTGGGGAAGAGAGAGCGACGGGGAGGAAGAGAGAGCGCGACTGGGGGGAAGAGAGAGAGCAACTGGGAGGAAGAGAGAGAGCGACTGGGGGGAAGAGAGAGAGCGACTGTGGGGAAGAGAGTGAGCGACCGGGGGGAAGAGAGAGAGCGACTGTGGGGAAGAGAGAGAGCGACTGGGGGGAAGAGAGAGAGCGACTGGGGGGAAGAGAGACTGCGACTGGTGGGAAGAGAGAGAGCGGCAGGGGGGAAGAGAGCGAGCAAATGTGGGAAGAGAGAGGATGACTGGGAGGAAGAGAGAGAGCGACTGGGGGGAAGGGAGACAGCGACTGGGGGAAAGAGAGAGAGCGACTGGGGGGGAAGAGAGAGAGCGACAGAGGGGGAAGAGAGAGAGCGACTGCGGGTAAGAGAGAGAGCGACTGGGAGGGAAGAGTGAGAGCGACTGGGGGGAAGAGATAGAGCGACTGCGGGGAAGAGAGAGAGCGACTGGTGGGAAGAGAGAGAGCGACAGTGGGGAAGAGAGAGAGTGACTCAGGGGAAGAGTGAGAGCGACTGAGGGGGAAGAGAGAGAGCGACTGGGGGTAAGAGAGAGAGCGACTGGGGGGAAGAGTGAGAGCGACTGGGGGGAAGAGAGTGCGCGACTGGGGGGAAGAGAGAGCACGACTGGAGGGATGACAGAGCGCGAATGGGGGAATAGAGAGCGTGACTGGGGGGAAGAGAGAGAGCGACTGGGGAAGAGAGAGCGTGACTGTGGGGAGGAGAGTGCGCGACTGGGTGAAAGAGACAGCGCAACTGGGGGGAATAGATAGGGCGACTGGGGGGAAGAGAGAGAGCGACTGGGGGGAAGAGAGAAAGCGACGGGGGGAAGAGAGAGAGGGGCTGGGGGGATGAGAGAGAGCGACTGGGGGGAAGAGAGAGCGACTGGGGGGAAGAGAGAGAGCGACTGGGGGGAAGAGAGAGAGCAACTGGGGGGAAGAGAGAGAGCGACTGGGGGGAAGAGAGATTGCGACTGGGGAGAAGAGAGAGAGCGACTGGGTGGAAGAGAAAGGTGGCTGCGGGGAAGAGAGAGAGCGACTGGGGGGAAGAGAGAGCGCGACTGGGGGGAAGAGACAGCGCGACTGGGGGGAAGAGAGAGAGCGACTGCGAGGAAGAGAGAGAGCGACTGCGGGGAAGAGAGAGAGCGACTGGGGTGAAGAGAGAGAGCAACAGGGGGGAAGAGAGAATGACTGGGGGGAAGAGAGAGAGCGACTGGGGGAGGAGAGAGTGCAACTGGGGGGAAGACAGAGAGCGACTGGGGGGAAGAGAGAGAGCGACTGGGGGGAAGAGAGAAAGCGACTGGGGGGAGGAGAGAGTGCAACTGGGGGGAAGAGAGAGAGCGACTGGGGGAAATAGAGAGAGCGACTGGCGGGAAGAGAGAGAGCGACTGGGGGGAAGAGAGAGAGGGACTGGGGGGATGAGAGAGAGCGACTGGGGGAAGAGAGTATGCGACTGGGAGACGAGAGAGAGTGACTGGTGGGAAGAGAGA